>NW_015386719.1:820291-851042 GCF_001527695.2 Protobothrops mucrosquamatus
GTTATAATTCAATATCTAATGAAACTAACTATCTAATTGCTTCTGGTGTGGCTGTGGTGAGATTATCCCAGGTACCTTGAAATTTCCTGAGGAGATATTCCTGAACTTTATGTCTTATAGTTTGTTCCGATGCACCACAGTGGCATTGTGGGCTCTTGGCCATTCTCCACTTAAAGACCTTTGCCTTAGTTCTAGTATGGCTTGTCCTGATTCTATTCAGGTGGCTCCATATTTTTCAGGGCAAATACATTCCTGGAAGTGGTTTTGTTGCATCTGTGTAATTTGTTTGGTTGTGGTTATTAAAAGTTCCCCATGTTATGATGGAGTATAAAGTATAGCCTGGGCAATGTATAGATGTATAGTATAGGTGGTATACCCCAGGCAATATTCTGTCTTAACAGAGTGGGTAAATGTACACACGTCGACCAAACTGGATATTGTATGCCTTACAGTCAAAAACTATAAAGACAGCAGTTAGACCTGTAGTATCAGGACATGCAGATGTGAGATTGAGGAGGCTGGTCTGAAAGAAGTCTAGATAGGGTGAGAAAGGACATTTTGGTCAGGAAAGAAGGAAGGAGGTCTGTGTGAGCCTTCAGATAAGCTTTCTTCTTCCTTTTGGAAGGTGCCAGTGTAACTTTTTGAGATTGGTTACAAGGGCAGCCAATATTGCTGTAACCTGAAACTCCCAAACCAAAATCCCATGGATATGGATGAGGGGAAAAGAGAAGGAAAACAGAGAAAGCTGAATCAGTGTATGAAAAGAAAATGTTTGTTTATATGTGAGTGTGCAGATAGGACCGCCTATAAAGGTTTCATGAGTCCATATGTTAACAGTTATTCTTCTTCCCCCTTTTATTTCCTCTTTAATTACATGCTTTCTTGAGGTAATACCATTATATTTCTGTAGAATGCATTGCATTTCTCAGACATTCTGGAGACATAAGTGAATTCTATTATGACTAAAGTACAGCATCACAGAATGGGGAAGAAGCAAATATTTATCTTGCATTCTATATACATAGAAAGTTGAAAGAGAGATTCAGTGTTGATCTTTAGAATATTTCTGCCTTTTCAAGGCCAAAGTAGGTCAAAGTAGATACAGTGATAACAATACAGTCTAGATTGGGTTTGGTTAAGAAGTCCAGGCTACTTCTACATTCTCTCATTATGTTCCTGATGCAGTTACAATATTAAATATTGTAGTTACAATATTGCAGTTGCAATATTAAACAGAAAGCAGATACAAAGGCATCTGTTTACTTTCTATGGAAATATAGTGGCTATTACCCCAAGAAAAGATGACAAACACACACACACACACATGGAGTTGTAACTTGGTACTCAACTGCTTTGAAACTCATCAAATTTGGTACTCAACACATTTGACATGAAAAGTTTGTCCTGGTACTCATTGTTTGTTTGGTAGTCAATGCACAAACTAGAACTTGTCAATATCAGCTGCCTTGTGACTCACTCTATTATTCCTTATGTGCAAATTTGTTTGGCACTTATTGTTTTTGGTACTCATCGCTCCTCACAGAACCAATTAAGGATCAGTACCAAAGTACTCTGTGTGTGTGTGTGTGTGTGTGTGTGTGTGTGTGTGCGCACACACACACACACATTCTTCTGTTGTGATCCTTGTAACTAAACCATTTTAGTCCTTCAGTAATTCCTCACAAAAGAGACAGTATATCTTTATTATCTTGTCTAGATGAGTCTTCCATATCTCAATGCCTTTCAGATCTACCTGACTTGATTTCCCATAATTCCCACCTAACAGAAAGGATCTGAATTTATTCACACTCACCAGGTGATCTAATTCAAATTTTACCATTATTGATTCTCCAAGTGGGATTTTAGCTACATCAAAGTAAATTACACGGTTGTCGTCATTTCGATAGAAATCTTCATCACATATTGTCAGTTCCAAAACATTCTGAAGACAGAAATGAATTCTGATATGACTAAAGTACAGCATCACAGAATGGGGAAAAGGCAAATGTTTATCTTGTTCTGCCTTAGGTGGCAAAATACTGTGAGCCCAATCATACACTCACTCAGAGAAGTGAGAGTAACAATATAATATATATATATAAAATCATGAGTTCCTTTTCTTCTTCCCCAGGGCCCCATATCCTAGTCCAAAGAGAATATCAAATTTTAGATCCTAGAAATTTACCTAGAAATCTGAAATATGGGAGCTTTGTGAAAAAATATTTGCACAACCAATTTCTTCAAGTTTTTTGGCTGATCCTCTAATCCTTTAACCAGTATAATAAGAGCTGACTGGTGGATATGGGTGTGGAAGTCCAACACTGAAAATGGCAAATAGGAAGATATAAGGTGGGAAAATGGTAAGAAAATGCCATCCTCTAGCAATGCCCTTCCAAAGGAAATTAGTATGGGGTAAATACTGTGAGCCCAAATTGTAGACTTGTACTCAGACTAGTGAGAGTAGCAAAATAATATATATAAAATCAAAGAACAAGCTTGCTATACTGCACAGTGGAAACAACATACTTTGTAAAAGCTCATTGGATTGGAAAGATTACCTGGACATTGACTACTTATGTAATGTAAAATAAATGAGACTGAGAAGAAAGAATTGGATGAGAAATAATGATAAGGTAGAACAACAATAAACAAATATTATTATTCTGGTTCATTTAGAAGGGCAGAAATATTGACATCTTTCATCTTACCTTGACTTGACTCTGGATCCTGAAATAGAATATTTCATTCCATATTGGATTTTTGCAGTTTGTAACAGTTTTGGTTCGAAATTTTTCCAGTGAGGAAGTAGGAAGCCACAAGGTCACATAGCAATCAGATTCAGTGACTGAAGAATGAAAAATGAGTTACGGTCAGAAATGATTATCATTCCAGCATAGACAGACCATTTATCTTAATCTTAAAGTGAGATAAATCTCAAATAGCAGATTCAAAATCTTCAGGGATTTTAGGAGGACTGTATTTCATATTTCCCCAGAACTTGGATCCTGAAATGGTTATAGCAGGGGTCTTCAAACTTGGCCCTTTTATGACTTGTGGACTTCAACTCCCAAAATTCCTCAGCCAGAGTGGAGAGAGTGGGTTCAATTTCCAGGGTGAAGCAGATTCTGATTCAGTCAAATTATGGTGGAAATTTAATTTTTGGGAGTTTCAGAATGCTGCATTTTATTTCATTTCTATATAAAATGTTACAATGAGTAAGAATATATTTAATATCAATTAAGTCTGCTGTGATTCTGTTTTGTTATAATAATTTTATTAAATATGACAATTAAAAAGATAAAAAGTAATACAAACTAAAAATCAAAAGAATAAAAAGAACAAAAAATAAGTGCAGAAGAGAACAAATAAAAATATAAAAAAGAAAAGAAATAAAAAATAAGAATATAAATATAAGATAAATATAAATTAAAAAATATAAATAAATGATTTCCCCCTTCATCACAAGTATAAACAATTTTGATAACTTATCACTTTATCTTAAAATACAAAAAATATTATCTTCTTCCCCATATCTCATCTCTTATCTATAAACAAAGCAAGAAAGCTTTATCATTTAATCTTGATAAACAAAAGCCCATTAAAGGTCACCATACTTGTTTTAACTTTGATCAGATAAACCAGTGATGGCGAACCTTTTAGAGACCGAGTGCCCAAACTGCAACCCAAAACCCACTTATTTATCGCTGGGTGCCAGGTGGGCGTGGCCCTTGGGTGGGCGTGGCTGTGGTCATGGCAGACTGGTTGGGTGTGGCCAAGGTGGGCGTGGTCACCTCAATGTTGCTCATGGGGAGGATGCCTGTAGGGGCCGGGCAGGGTTAGGGAAGATCCAGGGGGTCTCTGGCAAGTGGGGCGGTGGGCAGGAGGCTCGTCCTGCGGGGTGAGGTGAGGCAAGGTAAGATAGGGTGGGGGTGCCATTGTCGCAGGGCAAGGCAAGGCAGGGTCCGGGGTGGCTGCTGCCTGACACCATCGGCCCCCGCACACAGAGGCCAGCGAGCGTATGAGGTCCCCTTGACCGGCACACTCTGGGGCTCTGCAGCCCACCACCAGCCTTTCAGTGAAGCCACCTCTGAGCTGGACGGCCGGCCGACAGCTGAGGAGGCGATGCAGTGGGTCGTACCCGGGAAAAGGAGAGCATGTGAGGCCAGGAGGGATGGGACGGGGGGAGGGAAACCAGCCACGCTGGGATGCATCCGACCACGTGGGACCTCGGTGAGTTAGCAGCGGCTGGTTGAAGAGGGACAGTTGCCATCTCCGGGGCATGGTGCGCGTGCCCACAGAGAGGGCTCTGAGTGCCGCCTCTGGCACCCGTGCCATAGGTTCGCCACCACTGAGATAAACCATCTTTATATTCTCTTGTAACAGCCTTGAACTTTAATCCCTTGCAATAAAGTCCTAAAAATTGATTTCTTTTCTTTTTTTCCTTTGTTGCTACTCATAAAATCCTTCCAACATTTGACAAATTTCTTTAGTAAACCTAATATAAAAAAGTTATCCAAGTTACTGTTTTGATTTGTACATTCCTTTTAATTATTAAAACATCAGTCAGTTTTATTTGTATATCTTGTACAGGATCTTTTCCCATATCATTCTTGTAGCCTTTCATCTTTAATTTCATTGTCAAATCACTCTCAGTCTTATCTAGTAAAATCTGTTCCTGTTCCATCTATAATGGCAGACACTCTTAAAATTTACTTCTGGTTCCATTGATCACAAATATCCTTCAATATATCCAATATTAAGCTAATTTTTTTGCATTCCGTATTAGTAGATCAAATTTAATTTAAATTTAATTTTTATTATTTATTTATTATTTTTATTATTATTAAATTAAAACTTTCCAAAATCAATATTCTAATCACCCTTTTGCTGTTTATACAAAAAAAGTGTTGGAACATAGCATAAGTCACTCCATTTTGTAACCTTCAGTTTGCTTAATCCTACACTTCTTCATTCTTACGTGTTAGGCTGCAATCTGCAGCTGCAAACACGTAAAGGACAGAGAACAAAGGGACATGTCAAGAAAGCTGTTTATGCAAGCTATAATATTATCACCTCCTGATAAGACCTTCCAATGTGAACCATAATTGCAACTTTACTGTGAACCGTTAGTCGCTTATGCCATGTATTAGATAAGATACATTCTGTAAAACTTTCGCTGTCTCTAACCTCCAAAACTCCCCGTTTGCCTCCCCCGGTTCACCCCCCTGCTTGTAGCTTCTGCCTGCAATTTGCTTTGTTATGATTGCTAATAAAAAGAGGTCCCCAGAGACTGTTCTGGGCTCGATCTCATCCCGAGGAAACCTGGTGTGGTGTCTTCATATAACAACTAATGAATCGGCCCCTGGACGAGGTCAGAAACCAAGCCGGGAGACTCAGGTCCCAGTTTTTCTACAACTTTCTTAAAGTTGTATTTAAAACTTTTTCTGATAAGGATTGAAGAACATTCACTTGGTGTTCTAAAAGTTGACAATCCAAAGGTTTCTAATAGCTGAAAAACAATTAAGAAGCCATTTCTGAAAGTGACTAAGAAATGAGACACAGGGAACCTTTTGTCCATATAAATTCCATTATGACTGTGAGATTGATTGAAATCCCTCAATTCTTAGTTACTCAACTTACAAACCAACCATAAAAATATCAGTTCCTGTATATGCACAAGACGCAGTTGTCCAAAGTACAAGTGGGTAATTTCTTTTTTTTTAAAGAAAATTTTATTGATTTTCTAGTTTTACATTTAAATATTTGAAAAGCAATGTGGCGGCTGAGTTAATCGATAATTCAATAACATACAAGTATCTTTAGTGCAGATTTCAAACTATTACATTAAATATTTCCTCTCTTTTCCCCTTAGTATTTACTGTCTCATATTTAAAATAATACAATTCTTATTATATCGATTAAATAAAAAAAAAACTTTCTTACATTTGTCAATAATTTTTAGTTTATACATATCCTAGTTATTTTAACATTCAATCTTTGTAGACAATCAATGCCCTAATTAGTTTTTCCCAGTTTTTAGTTTCCCATTAATATTTAAACTTAATATTTAATATTTATAATTTCCAAGTTTTAAATAACAGAAGTAAAATCCACTTTACCAGAAGTGGACAAATAGAGGCTGGACACCTGTTGGGGATGCTCTAATTTGATTCCTGTTCTAAAGCAGGGAGTTGATCTTGATGACCTTAATGACCTGCTTATATTCAGTTTATTACTTGTAAACAAATGGTTCTTGAAGGGAAGTGAAAAGTTCTCTGCAAATGATTGAAAAAAGTCTGTGTAAATGTCCTCTCCAGTATACAGAAGCGGCAAAGACATGAATGTAACATGGTCTTTCCACAGCAAACCCATATACATTCCCTGCACACTTAATGCATGAATGTTTTAGCTTAGTTGATTTTAAGATGCTGCTGAGATTATTACAAAAGAAATTGAATAACATCTGTAATAGCGAGAATATAAACAGTAAACAAGCTTGTTGGACTTGATTGTTCAGATCCAAAAAATATGGGAGTTTATACGGCCAGAGAATATGTAGATCTGTGGTGAGGCCTACTAAGTTGCCCACAATATATCTAAGTCATTTGTGGCAAGAAATAAACTACCTGTCCTCTTCCCAAAGAAATAATGTTTAATTCCTGATTTAGCCAAGATATTTTTTTCAAGGTAGCTACTTCAATTTGCCATTAGATCAAAACACATTTTTTTTATATGAAGCATTGATGCTACATTAGCCTTTTCAGAGATGTAAACTTATAAATTATCTTATATATCTTGAAATAAGACCTGATTCCTTTCAACTATTGTGTATTTCCATTGCCTTCAAGGCTGTACGCCATGTTGACTATGGCTGAAAGGAGATGATTGGAAGTGGCTGAGAGAGATGGAAGGTGAGAGGTCATGCTGGGAAGATTGGGTAAAATTGAACCGATGAAAATACACACTAGCAGCTATTGAGGGGTGAAAAAGAGAGAGGATCAACATGCAATAACCTTGCCCTTCTTGCTTTGTAGAGATGTGGTTCCAGCTAAACCCCAAAACAACCAAAAATAAACTGGTTTCACTTTTACTAAATCTAAAATTGTTTCAGAAACCTTCAGATCATAGCAATTTATTCTGGGTTTAAAAAAAAAAAACATTTTTCATTTTGGAGACATTCCTAGTTCTAGTTAACAGTTTTGCTGCTTTTTCTCAACACTCTAATGCTGACCTATAGAAAATAGGGGGGGGGGGAACAAAAAACAAAAAGATCAGGGCTGAGTCATCAGAAGTTGCTTCTGTATTCAGTAGAAAAATGCTGGTATGGGCACATGCTTGGGGAAATGATTCACAAGGATGAAATGTAATTAGGAAAGAAATTTTTATAAGCCTCTTGGAAATATTGAAAACAAAGTTGGATATGTGCATGTGAAAGTTAGCATAAAAGACTTGCTTCTCTTGTCATCATTTGGACTATTGCTAATCCTGTTTCTCTTCATCAGGACTGTGAATGTTTATATGGATGCTCAGCAGTGCTTTTTTTCTAAAAAAAAAAAAAAAAAAGGTGCCGGAACTCACACACATCATACAACCCGCCTTGCCTACCCTACAAGGTTCCATCCAAAAAAGGTGCTGGGACTCCATTCTGGGCGTTCTATGAGAAAAAAAGCCCTGATGCTCACAGAAAAATATCACTATGATTCATGTCATATAATACCTCAGTGTTATTGTTAAATGGTGAGTATTTTTGTGAAGATCAAGAATTTCAAATGGGAAATAATCCAACCAGAAAACTGTGGATTAATATTAATCAGACCAGGAATGAGTATTTTCCAGGTGCAAATTACCATTAAGTAGTAGAGGGAAGAGCCAATTCCCCCCCCCCTTTTTTTTCTTTTTTAGTTTTCAGGAATGACCCTGAGGGAAGAGGAAAAACAGAGAGCAATTTCTCTTCAGACTCAAAAGAGGATTTAGAGTGAAACCTTTTTTAAATGGATTATTGGGAGACGAGTGCTATTATTCATAAATATTATTACATAAGGTTATTATAACAATTTCTGTCATTTGCATGATTACATCATTATGAAAAATTCACAACAGTAGCTAATGATATCCTTATGCAAATGAAGTAATAATGGTACATATGATGTAGCTTGGGCAACAATATTAGTTTATGATTGGGGATTCATCTAATCCAACACAATTAGAAGATACAGTGCCAGGATAGCAAAGCATGTACTAGCATATATGTCATTATTTTTATTAATAGGTGCAGAATGTTAGATCATTCCCATCATGATTAACAATGTGGGAAGGAACCATAATCCATATCCATGTATGTTTAATGTGCCTTTTGAATTAAAAGATTCATTTTGATGGCAATTATTAATATTTTCCATTTTTCCAGATTACAATGTTAACAGATTTTACTTTATTTTATTTTATTTTTTGGAAGACAAACACCTTCAAATTTGTAAATTCATGGAATGCTTGGGTCTTTTCTGGAAGGAACAGAATATATTTCAAAGAGGAGAAGAAAAGGGAAAAGACCAAGCAACAGACTTATTAGAGATTATGATGTATGCATATTCTTATTCTTTATCATATTCCTGGAAAATCTCCTAAATAAAAGTTTCAGTATTACTGCATATTGTACGCAACTTATATGTGCTGCAGTTCAATTCTATCTGACCATTCTGCTTTTTCTGCTTACTGACATCCCATGAAGCTGTTTTGGTTCCTGTGAACTCCACTTCATCAGCCCTTAGCAAATAAGAAGCCAAATCACATTCATGTGCTCTGGTTTTTGTTTCCTCTGCCTTCTTGAAGATCTGGCAAATGTTTTAGGATGGCTTGTTAGAAAAGGAAACTACAGAAACAAATACATGTCTGGTGCTAATTTAGAATTTATTGTATTTGTATTTTTCTGCAAGGCTTTCATAATAAAAGTGTCTTAATTTTCACCATGGAAAACATAAAGGTTTCTCTACTCCAACTTCCAGAGAAGCAATGCTAGACTGAAGACAGTTCTACGAGACCAATAACCGTGGCAAAAGAGAAGCCAGTAAATGGATCAGCTTCTCAGAATTGCTCTCCAAAACAAGGTGAAGACCAGAATCACCCACAGCACCCCTACACTGGCTTCCTGGGTGGAGACAGTAGACTCTGATAGGTTTTAGTGCTGTGGGAGCAAGAGAAAGTCCTCTCATCTAAACTATGGTTTGACCCCTTCAAAAGGCCATTGGATTTGCATACTTCCTTTTTTAAACTCTTTAGGAAATTGCTTGTTAATGGCTTTTTTGGATGTTAAGAACCTTGAGGAGAGCACATTTCACTTCACTGAGTTTTCTTCTATCCTCGATGAAAGAAATGTGTAAGTTTAAGGACTTTAAAATTTTTAGTTTTGAATAAACAGCAAAAGGCTAATTAGAATATTTCTTCAGGTGAACTTGAAATATGAGTTTGAGATTAATTGCAAGAATACTTGTGGGTTGTTTGAAGCCAAAATCTGACTTAGTTAGACATACAATATTGTAACAAGAGCTGATAAAGAATGGTGCGAAAGAAAACTGGGCGGGAAGCCAGCATTTCAAACTAATTGGAGAATGTGATTTATGACTGTTAGTTATAGGAGGGAATTGTTCTTTGATCTATGTGCTGAAGGGAGGGTTTCGTGGCTGGGACTCATTTGTTGATTAGGGCTAGTTTCCAGATATCTGGTAGGTGGGAGGTATCATCATGTTTATTCATGTTGTGGGGGTGTTTTCCTATTTCGATGGCTTCCATAATTATTCTCTTGTTGTGGTGTTCAGTTTTGGAGATTAGTTTGGTTCCTTCAAAATCAATTTCATGTCCTGTAGCTTTAAGGTGCTGGAAGAGGGAGGAAGTTTTTTCTTCTTTTCTGACTGCGTTCTTGTGTTCTGCGATGCGTGCATTTATTCTCCTATTGGACAATACATTGGACAAACTAATACCAGACATCTGGAAACTAGCCCTAATCAACAAACGAGTCCCAGCCACGAAAACTGACACCGGACCCAGAACAACACAGGAGCAACCACCATTCACCCTCACCAGACCCAAACCCAATCCCAAACCCATCCCTCAGACGAAATGCAACCACCATCCAGAAGCCAAACCATGATGACATCACCAGCTGCTGTACCTTCCTCTGACCCCCACACAAAGCAAACGGACACACACCATGAACACAGAGCTAGACCGCAAACTCGGAGCCAAATCAAAGCCTGGTATGTTACATCACAGCCTTCTGCTCTGGACATCACATCACAGAACTGAGGAGGTTACAATGCTAAAGCTCAGGATGTTACAACACAGCCAACCACCCAGGATGTTGCAACACAGAACTCAGGATATCACTACACTAGATCTCAGGGTGTCATCACACAGCCCATTACCCAGGTCGTTACAACACAAAAGACTAATGGGCACACAGCCAGCACCTCAGGTACTCAGGATGTTACAAAACAGCCGAACAATCCTCAAACAATAACTCCAACACAGCCAACCAACCCACCTACAGCAACAAAGCCAGCACTCCACACACACACACCAATATTTATAGAGAGACGGCAGCTCTGATCACACTTTGCTTGCACAAGCACGAAGCCAAAGACCCCAGCCTGAAGATGACGAGTGGGACCTCATTGAAATGTCGCCAAGATACTCTCAATCTTACACGGGAAAAGACCCGAATACACCAAGACCTGTACCCGTGAAAATCTATGAAAACATAGATTTTCATATATAATTATATATATGAAATTATATAATTATAATTATATATATTAGGGATTATATATATATAATCCCTAATTATGCTAAAAATGTAAATCCTGGTAAATCCATATCATAGAAATAAAATAGTCCGAGCACCAGGATAATATTAAAACAAAACCTTTTTAATATAAAAGCTAAAGCTGAGCTTTCGTCGCCCAGCACTACCGACATCATCAGAGCATAATGTAAGATTGCTGGGAGTCCTTTTTATACTGCTGGACGGCTCTGCGCCCGGCTCTTTGATCTATTCTCCAAGGCTCCTGAAGGCAGGACAAGAAGCAATGGATGGAAACTAATCAAGGAGAGAAGCAACCTAGAACTAAGGAGAAACTTCCTGACAGTTAGAACAATTAACCAGTAGAACAAAGACGGAGGTCTTCGCCACTTACGAGGTTGTGACCTCCAAAAATTCTTCTCTGACCTGTCGGTAAACAGACTTTACCATATCCCAAAGGACGGACTCGTCCCCCAACCTGATCTACTGGAGGTTCCAGGGAAGGTTGAAATAATAATAATAATAATAATAATAATAATAATAATAATAATAATAATAATAATAATAATAATCTAGTTATCGGTCTGTCCATTTTCTCTACTTGGTTTGTTCTTAAAGGGCACACATCCAGCCATCCGTGTCATTCACCCCCATCGTTATTTCCCTTTGTCATAGGGTGGATTAAAGTGTATATATCTGGGGTGTCTAGGGGGGATGTTTCTTGTATCTTCTCTGTTTCCCTTATATGTTGGTTGTCACACAAACGGGCTATCTCCTCCATTCTCCCTTCCCTCTGATCTCGTAGGGGGTGTGTCAATTGCCTTCATTGTGAACTCAGATGTTGTTGTTCCCATGTCTTAAATGTTTGGTACGCTGGAAACAACAACGTCTGAGTTCACAACGAAGGCAATTGACACCCCCCTTACGAGATCAGAGGGAAGGGAGAATGGAGGAGATAGCCCATTTGTGTGACAACCAATGTATAAGGTGAACGACACGGATGGCTGGACGACAACTCACAGGGCACCCGTACCACAATCCCCGTTAACAAGAGGGGAGAGACGAGTCAATCCACCCACGAGAATAAACAAGAAATCCATGGGTCAATGATGGAAAGTTACGCTACGGGACCTTGCACACACGCAAGAAGGGCAAACTCAATGTATGATCAAGCAGCAAAGGATCTTAAGATGAGGGGGACAACCAGAAGTGGATCAGTATACTCACGGATATCCATGGAAAAAGGCACGTCCATGAGTGGAGGAACACACGCAGGAACATATCCATCGGAGACTGCCCTGATAGGTGCCCGGATCCACCCAACATACCCCCTCTCCCGAGCACACATGTGCACAATTCCACCCCGGAAGGCCAGACGGACCCCAGAATAGAACCAAAAAAGGGGACAAGGGCAAGTGAGCGAAAGCAATCGGCTCACGCTAGTAGACAGAGAGTGATTGGATCCAAGGAAAAGAAAACAGCAATCCCGGAAAGCACCAGTATAGTAAGAGACGTGTGCCCTTTAAGAACAAACCAAGTAGAGAAAACGGACGGACCGATAACTAGATGAAAGAGCCAGGTGCAGAGCCACCTGGCAATATAAAAAGGACTCCCAGCAATCTTGCATTACGCTCTGATGATGTCGGTAATGCTGGCCGACAAAAACTCAGCTTTAGCTTTTATATTAAACAGTTTTTGTTTTAATATTATCCTGGTGCTCGGACTATTTTATTTCTATGATATGTGTGTGTGTGTATGTGTGTGTGTATTGCTGTTTCTGGTACCTATTAGATTTTTTTAAAAAAATAGGTTTGATTGATGAGACTTTAAAAATTGGTTTATAGATAAGAGATGACATATGAGAAGAAGAAATCTTTGGTTAAAATGTTAGAGAAGGTGATAAATTACTGAAGTTAACTTCAATGAAGGGGAAGTCATTTCTTTATAATTTTTCTTAGTTGTATTAGTTTCTTTATCTTTGTATTTTAAAATTTTGGTAAAATTATAAAAAGCCCCAAAGAATTCTCTTATTCAAAATGATTTAGAAACTGACAAGTGCTATACATCACAGTAAAGGAATAACTCACCTCAAATTTTAGAGAACTTCCAACAATGTCACTTACCTATTTAGAATCTTTTATGACATAATCAGTTTGTTTTAATTAAATACCAAGAGTTCAAGACTTTTTGCATGTTTTTTTTTAAATTTTAGATTTCTATCCTACTGTTCACAGAGGAACTCAAAGCAAAGGACTTCTGTATGGGGATTACCCTCCGTTTTCATTCTCTCCAGAGAAAATTTACGACTGTAACTGAACAAATTCACCCAGTGTGCTACTATGGTTGAAGTAGACTTGTGTTGGGGTGTCCCTGGTCTTATTCTGAAACTTTAATCACTATACTAAGTGCAGATATATTTTCAATTACAAAGAGGGAACAATTTCTCAGCATTTCATAGTTATTGCAACATTATGCCAACATGTAGAACTTTGGAATGCTCAGCATGTAGATACAATATATACATTATAAACCTAGGAACAATAATTTAAGAATTCAGTAAGGCTTATTTCTGGGCCAATACATTTATATGCAAATCAACAGAGAGTTGGGGTTGGGAATAGGGAAGAAGGTTCATGGATCCAAACCTTGTTAAGTTCCCATCAGTAGAATGAAGTTTGGAGGCAGTTTGGAGGGAAAATGCTAATTCTACTTTAGAGCATGGGATTTTCCTCTACAATTTGGCTACATGCTAGGGAAACCTGCCACAGAATGCCTTCTTCTTGCTATAAAGGCAAGACGAGGCTCTACATAAAGAACAAAGAGATTGAGAATGTAGAAATGGTAGACCAGGAGATCTATCAAGTCTTCTGTTGCCCCTCAAAAAAAAATAAATCAGAGTCATGAACTGGTGAAAACAAATTGTATAAAGAAACTGGGATGTTGATTACAGAGCCATATTTCAATGGAAGAAAATATTCACCAAGGACTCACCAGAATTAGAATTAGAGGGATAGAATCAAGATCACGTGAAGTGTTAATACCACTTTACAATGCCTTGGTAAGGCCACACTTGGAATACTGCATCCAGTTTTGGTCACCATGATGTAAAAAAGATGCTGAGACTCTAGAAAGAGTACAGAGAAGAGCAACAAAGATGATTAGTGGACTGGAGGCTAAAACATATAAGGAACGGTTGCTGGAATTGGGTATGTCTACTTTAATGAAGAGAAGGACGAGGGGGGACATGATAGCAGTGTTCCAATATCTCAGGGGCTGCCACAAAGAAGAGGGAGTCAAGCTATTCTCCAAGGCGCCTGAAGGCAGGACAAGAAGCAATGGATGGAAACTGATCAAGGAGAGAAGCAACCTAGAACTAAGGAGAAACTTCCTGACAGTTAACAGTGAATGAGTGGAACAACCTGCCTCCAGAAGCGGTGAATGCTCCAACACTAGAAGTTTTTAATGAGAGACTGGACAGCCATTTGTCTGAAATGGTATAGGGTTTCCTGCCTGAGCAGGGGGTTGGACTAGATGACCTCCAAGGACCCTTCCAACTTTATTTTTATTATTATTATTATTATTATTATTATTATTATTATTATTATTATTATTATTATTATTATTATTATTATTATTATTATTGTTGTTGTTGTTGTTGTTGTTATTATTATTATTATTATTGTTATTGTTGTTGTTGTTGTTTGCTATGCTTGATATAAAGGGGGGGGGAAGGAAGGAACTATGGAGAAGGTGTTTCCTTTTATTTCTGCTGAAACTGAACTGGAAGGTAAACCCGGAAGGATAGTAATAATGAACTCACTCTACGAAATGATGCACCAAGTATGCACATGGGGCAAGAAGCTAATTATGCATGCAGGGTGCCTAGGGGAAGGAAGTAAACATTAACCTGGCAAATCTTACATAATAATTAGCTTACTTATGCCCTATAATATTTTAAAAAAACAAGCAATTTAGGATGTTCTTATTTGCACTGATAAGTCATTCAATCTGGCAACAAAGCAACTGGGAAAGAACACAAGAGAACCAAACCCTGCTCTGTTTGCCCTGTTATTAGCTCAGACGTAAAGGATCATGGCGTATTGGAACAAATATGAATATGCATTTGTGCTGTTCAAAGTCGTGTTATGTCCCACTGTGAATAAATATCCTCTCCACTCTTCCCTTTTAGTGACTTATTGCTTTACTATCATCTTCAAACTTCAGAGTATCCCTTGAAAATAATTCTTTTTAATCTGCTAGTCATATGAACAGCTAGGCTGGTTACTTGAATAAGCCATAGTGGCAAACTTCATAAATAAAAGTATTCTCTCCCTCCAATAAAATATGTTGTGGCTTAGCACAATGTTTGAAACCGTCCACAGCATGGAGAGAAGGTAGCATTCCTGCAGACATTATATGCTGTAGCGCAGTGGTTCTCAACCTTTTTAATGCCGCAACTCCAACCAGTCGTAAGTCGAGGACTAAACCGGTCGTAAGTCGAGGACTAAACCGGTCGTAAGTCGAGGACTAAACCGGTCATAAGTCGAAGACTACCCAACCGGTCGTAAGTCGAGGGAGCGCCGCGCATACGTGGTTTCACCCCCTGCGCCGGCCGAGGCGTAGCTGGCAAGTGGCAGAGACGGAGCAGGCCGACCACCAGCTGGCCCAGCCCAAGGGAGGTAAGGCACCCGCCGGAAAAGGGAAAAAAATGGCGGACAAAAAAATGGCGGACAAAAAAATGGCGGACAGCCTTGCTTGGCGACCCCCGTGAAATGGTCGATCGACCCCAAATGGGGTCCCGACCCACAGGTTGAGAACCACTGCTGTAGCGGGACAGAATTACAGGAAAGTCTTTATCCAATTTCAATGTCCAAGTAGGACATTGTATTCTGCATTAATATCCATGCCAATAGCATTTATGCATATGTACAATGCTGCTGTACTAGCATACTATTAGTTTGGTCTACTCTATTTCTCATCCTGGAAGACTAAACAGAAGCTGCCATAACTGCTATCTCTTTATACTCTTCTCCCTGTATCTCTAAGTCCTGATTTTTTGGTTTTTTCTCTCTTCATAATCTGGTAAGAGCCCTTTGGTTTAAACAATTCCACATAGGACCCTTTATAAATCACTGCCTTCTATCGCTTACTATGGCAGGATAGTTTTCAATCCATACTGTCACTCATTCAAGAAAGAAAAAAAATCCTTTTAAAAATATATTGGCATGTCCATTAGGGCACCTTTAAGACTGCAATCACTTCCCATATTTACAGCAGAGTTAAATTGCCAAGTTACTGTTGTTTGCTTGATGCCATTATGGGTTTATCTATAATCCACTGCTGAACATGTCTGTCTTTGCAGAAGACACTGATCGTGGATAAGGAATGGTCACCAGTCTTGATGATTATGGTAGTATACAGAAGAAAACATAACTAGTATTCAAAACCACAATATTCCTTGCACTATGGCAACCAGGCAGTGGCATTTTCTCCTTCTGTAGAAAGGGAGAGGGGATTCACAGAATTTTCCAGGGTAGTAATCAGAGCACAACAAATCACATGAAATTTTTACCCCAAGTGCAACTCACCTTGTAAAATGACAGAAAACATCTGAGATCGGACACAGAGTTTGAACATGCATCTGAGAGTCCACAGGCAGCAATGCCAGGTATCAGAAAATATCAGATGAGTAGGGCCTGTTTTCCTGCTCTTCACCTGGGTTACAACATAAATCTCCTAAGTTACTACAACTGATTGGTGTTGCTCAATATAATCAGGACTACTGTAGTCCTTCTAAGGTTCTATCTATTCATGTATTTATTTAGTGCATGCATTTCTGTCCTGTATACTTTATAGATTAGAAGAAGCTTACAGCACACAAATAAAACCATAAACGTATCTTTAAAAAAAAATACCCCTCTCTCCCACTGCACTTGATATTCGCCATCCATCCCAAAGTCTCGGAAAAAGAGAACAGTTTTCTGTGTCTTCCAAAAATTAGCATGGAAGGTGCCAATCCTAAATTGGGAGGAGGGAGGGCAAACTCTTCCTGAAGCAAAGGGCTGCCATCAAGAAGTCTTGCTTTTGAACTTCCTCCCCCCCATGTTAAGAAATGGGTTGCAGCCACTTCCTGTACTTGAGGTTTCTGGTCTGCAGCCAGGATGCAATTGTTGGTTTGCTGCTGTATTAATAATGTCATTAGCAATTTATCTATCTGTTATGGAAAAAATGGTTCCTGATTTGAAGGCCCATAAGCCTACATCCCAACATGAAATGACTGCACCGTGATTCATGAAAAGTGGTCCTCAATGGAACTACATCTACATGGAGGGAAGTCTTAAAAACAATTCTAAAAACCGACGATTGATTCCTGGGTGTGTTCATGATAAAAGCGTACAAACAACAATGAGCACCAGGAAAAGTAAAAAACCTTTAAAAAGTTTTTAATAAATAATGATCCAAGCTTTCACCAGCTCTCTGCCGGCATCTTCAGGGATCTATGTAGGTCAATGGGAGGGCGCTTCTTATAATCAAGCCACCTTTGCACCCGGCCCGTGGATGCTACCGTAACGCTCCACCGGCCAATCGCCGTTCAAATCCCGTTCTCACCCCGTTCAGCTGGTCTACCTGAGCTGTTCCTATCCTTGCATCATCACCCCACTCACCCTCTCTCCTCCTTCCTTCCTGCAAACCCGTGTTAATGCCTCGTCCGGGGCATTAACACGGGGTGAGAACGGGATTTGAACGGCGATTGTCCGGTGGAGCGTTACGGTAGCATCCACGGGCGGGTGCAAAGGTGGCTTGATTATAAGAAGCGCCCTCCCATTGACCTACATAGATCCCTGAAGATGCCGGCAGAGAGCTGGTGAAAGCTTGGATCATTATTTATTAAAAACTTTTTAAAGGTTTTTTACTTTTCCTGGTGCTCATTGTTGTTTGTACGCTTTTATCATGGAGGGAAGTATGTAGTGGGGTGCCCCAGGGCTCTATTCTAGGCCCAGTGCTCTTCAACATCTTCATCAATGATTTGGACGAGGGGATAGATGGGGAACTCATCAAATTTGCAGACAATTCTAAGCTGGCAGGAATAGCCAACACTCCAGAAGATAAGCTTAAGATACAGGAGGATCTGGACAAACTGGAACACTGGGCGCTATCTAACAAAATGAAATTCAATGGTGAAAAAAAGTAAAGTTCTACATTTAGGGAAGAAAAACCAAATGTACAGGTACAATATAGGTCAGTGATGGCGAATCTTTTAGAGACCGAGTGCCCAAACTGCAACCCAAAACCCACTTATGCATTGTTGGGTGCCAGGTGGGTGTGGTCCATTGGGTGGGTGTGGCCCATTGGGTGGGTGTGGCCCATTGGGTGGGCGTAGTTGCGGTGGTAACGGCAGACTGGCTGGGACTAAAATGTTCAATCAATCAGTTCCAACTTTTTTTCCCCGCGAGAAGTTGAAATTGACTGGTGGAACCTTTTTTTTTTTGCACATGGTGGCGGAGGCCTAAAGCGAAAAGATTTTATAAAACCCAGCTGACTGGGGTGACGGTGCACATGCCCACAGAAAGGGCTCTGAGTGCCACCTCTGGCACCTGTGCCATAGGTTCGCCACCACTGGTATAGGTGGTACCTTGCTCAATAGTAGCAATGGTGAGAGGGATCTCAGAGTCCTAGTGGACAATCACTTAGATACGAACAAGCAGTGTGCTGCAGCTGGCAAAAAAGCCAACACAGTGCTAGGCTGCATTAACAGAGGGATAGAATCAAGACCACGTGAAATATTAATATCACTTTACAATGCCTTGGTAAGGCCACACTTGGAATACTGCATCCAGTTTTGGTCAACACAATGTAAAAAAGATGTTGAGACTCTAGAAAGAGCACAGAGAAGAGCAACAAAGATGAATAGAGGTCTGGAGGCTAAAACATATAAGGAACGGTTGCTGGAATTGGGTATGTCTAGTTTAATGAAAAGAAGGACGAGGGGGGACATGATAGCAGTGTTCCAATATCTCAGGGGCTGCCACAAAGAAGAGGGAGTCAAGCTATTTTCCAAAGCGCCTGAAGGCAGGACAAGAAGCAATGGATGGAAACTAGTCAAGGAGAGAAGCAACCTAGAACTAAGGAGAAACTTCATGACAGTTAGAGCAATTAACCAGTGGAGCAACCTGCCTCCAGAAGTGATGAATGCTCCAACACTGGAAATTTTTAAGAAGAGACTGGACAGCCATTTGTCTGAAATGGTATAGGGTTTCCTGCCTGAGCAAGGAGTTGGACTAGATGACCTCCAAGGTCACTTCCAACTTTATTATTATTATATTATATTATTAATTGAGATACAGATAATGTATCTGCCATTACTTCCACAACTGATTCTTTTAGAAATGGACACAATTGGGGCAAAATACTAACTGAACTATCCAATCATCTAGAAAAGTTGGGTCTAACAAGGAAGATTCAGACCTGCTCAAATCAGACTGATATCCTCTACCTGAATTATATATTTTCTGACCACTCATGCTTCTGACCTTCCAGATTTATTTTTAATTTTTAAAAACTTTATCCAACTCATCATTAATTTGGAAGAGTCAAATTTTCTGTATTTCCCCAAGTAATATGAAACAAAGAAAACATGCTGAATTTCATAAACATATTTATGAAACTGTTTGTATTCTTATTATCAGACCACTAAATGTCAGAATAGGGATACCATATTTGGATTGACAAAATCTGGATGACCTTGAGATTGTAGCAAGAAAATATAAAAATAAACATCTTTGTAATAACTATGTTCATAAGGATTTTTGTCTTGGTGTAAATCCAATTAATGGTCGTTTTTATACAGAGCACAGATTTTTATAAATTCTCTTTATCGGTGAAATTATTTCTGAGTAATATTGTGGGAGACAAGGCAAAAATGTTAGCACATACATAGCCATTTGCAAGAGGGACAAGTAACAAATTGTCCATGTGATGTCAGAAAGCAAAATATCCTTTTGACCTTGTATATTACTATCGGATACAAGTCACAAGACTTGTACTATAATATAATGCATATAACTTTATATGCCCCTTATATTCTCATGAGTTTATTTGTTTATATATTTTAGAGATCAACCAACTCCAAAGGATTCTGAGCTGCTTACATTTTTTTAAAATGAGAAACAATATCAAATTAAGAAGCAGATCATGCATGTCCAGAAAGAAAAACCATAACAACAAAAGAATAATTATAGGAATTCAACAACCACCCTGCCCAAGATGTGGGAGAACAGCCAGGTTTTCAAGCATACATAATCATTGCCTCACAAAGCATTAGTTAAGCATTTCACTAATAATTATGGCTTGATTGACAACAGTGGTTAAGTATACTATTAGTTGACACAATGAGGAAATGAAAATAGATGGTACATTTTAGAAGACTGAGAACTCCTTTATATTCTTGCTGCCATTTTTTGGAGTATGACTGAGCTTACTTCAAGGAAGTCCAAATGTATAGCAATTAACTTGCCCCCCCATCACTATTGCTATGGCAGGTGACTGAAACTCTTTGGGACAATGCTGATAATATTTGGAAATTCATAGTGTGGGTAAGCTTATTACATTCATGCTTTAACCATAGGTTGAATTTTAGTTAAGGTAAAGTGCCTTAGCTAGAGTGTGTACCCATTGGTGAGTTTGTTTTTAAGCTGTTTGTCCTTTTGGCTTCCACAGAAGAGGAAGTAGGTGAGCTGAAAATAGCCAGTATCTCTTCTGCTTTATCGCTATACTTTAATCTCAGTAGGCATGTGGGGGATGAAATGAGTTAGTGAAAGGGTAGAAACATACAGTTTTCCCCATGTGGGATTGATATGATCCTGTTCAAATTCCCACACAATTTATCTAAACTGTGTATGTGTGCTTATGTATGTATGTGTAGTGTCGATTGGCCATGAACTGCCAGGTTGGTTGAGATACTATCTGGTAGGAATGCTGACTAGCAAATAGGCTGGCTGTGAATTAGTGGAATATCATGCACATGGGGAAATCTATTATTCTTGATTTAAGCTAAGTCAATCTCAGAGTTTCTTCTCTGGACTAAACTACATGCTATCCACCAGTCCCTGAGCCAGCAGAAAACTGCACTGACATAAAAATTGCTGTTCCCACTGGTCATCCCTTTGCAGGTGTGATGCAGCAAAATTATTCTGTCATTCCTGTTCTAGCATACAGATACTTCCACTGGTCAACTTGATCTAGCTGATCCGAGTCACCTGGAGATCTGGTGGGCATCAAATGCCAATTTGGGGATTCAATTTGAAAGAACCAAAATTTTCTGCTGCACAAAACAAAATGCTCCTAGAAAACAGAGCTCAAGGACTGGAGGGGGGGGAGTGCACCTGCCACAGCCTAAAACAGCTAATTGGAGCTGGGCTGATCTCATGGCCTAATCGTAGAATAATTGCTGAAACATGTCTGATTGTATACGAGAATAGCATGCTTGAGTTGAAGCCCAAATTTGCACACAAGACTTTTTCCTGGCATCTTTAGATATGGTAGCAAAGATTCTTATCAAAAACCTTGGCGAACTGTTGCCAGTGAACTCAGATAAACCCACATATCAGTTACAAGTGATCTGATAAGCTGCTGCAATTATAAAATTGTAACATTTGGATGAACCTTGGAGTTCTTTACATGTTTTGTAGATGTTTGATACATGCTTTAAAAGGATTCCTGTATATTTAGCAAGATAGACATTTTGGGGATAATATTGTTCAGACATATACCGTTTCAGTATATCATGAAACCATGATCAAGAATAAAAATACTCACACCAATCTTCTCGACGGAGATTCCACATTCGAATAATTCTTACAGTTAAGATATAACATGGCGACTCCATAATCTGCAAAATGAAGGAAGGGAACAAAAAACGCACGGATGGACTCTTCGAGTGACAAATATAATTCTTCTGAGCTATAATTAAAAGTGCTGGTGGAACTATCTGGACTTTGGTCTGGGAAAAGCAATTATTTTCATTTAGAAACTCTCCTATCACAAAGTATTTATGCTTTTGAAGACTCCAGATCAGTGATGGCGAACCTTTTAGAGACCGAGTGCCCAAACTGCAACCCAAAACCCACTTATGCATCGTCGAGTGCCGGGTGCGTGTGGCCCATTGGCTGGGCGTGGCTGCAGTGGTAGCGGCAGACTGGGTGGGACTAAAAAGTTCAATCAATCAACTCCAACTTTGCAAGATCTTTTTTTTTCCCGTGAGAAGTTGGAATTGACTGATTGAACCTTTTTTTTTTTTTTGCACACAGCGGTGGAGGCCTAAAGCGAAAAGGTTTTATAAAACCCAGCTGAAGGCCTAGGACTGGGGCGACAGCGCGCGTGCCCACAGAGAGGGCTCTGAGTGCCGCCTCTGGCACCCGTGCCATAGGTTCGCCACCACTGCTCCAGATAGATACATTTTAGGGCTTTCCCCACTTGCACAAACATGTCATGGCAACATTTTTTTCTGATGTGTCTCCATGATGTTACCTTGCCTTCAGCCCACACAGCCTTAAATCACTCTTAGTTGTATGGTACTGAGTTGTTTTTCTATCTTGTTCTGAAACTGTCCGAGTAGGTAAAAGCTATTTAAAATGGCTAATGTTAGTCATTAACTTAAAGGGAAGAGATAGGCAATGATTTGAAACATGACCGGGATAGAGACTAGCATTACGGATAACAAGTTTCAGACCAGTATACTTTTCCGCTGACTCAAGGATGGGTGAATAATCTTCAACTCAGCAGAGACGAAAGGAGTTTAGGAATGATGTGGTATTATTGTGGTTAGGCATAACAAATTGGTGGTGGTGATGGTGAGGATATTGGGGTTTTAAGAATGAAAAGGAATGTGTTATATTTATACATGTTAATTAGCATTTATTTGCTTCCAAACTGCAGTTTTTTTTATCTCATTTAATACAAGCGTTATTGTTGCTGGATGTTAGATAGGATATAATCACTAGCACAAACACTAACTGGATAGTCAAGATAAAAAAAAATGGACCATAGAACAAATCAACATGGAACTTTTATTGGGAGGACAAATGACCGGGCTCAAATGACACATTATGTAAAGACCTAACCCTTGGAAAAGAGGCTTCCCCCAAGATTCAAGTGGCCCCCACCTTACTAGCATTTCAAAGGGCCCTGAGATTGTGGCTCTTCACCCAGACCTTTGGTGAGGATAACTGATGCCCCTTTCTTCCTATTCCCCACCAGCTTTGTATTCTTCGTCATCTTTGTTCTTTTATCTTCTATTGGCGTTGTACTTTTTATATTGTTTTTGTTTGTAAATGTTTTTAACAATTGAAAACCACGCAGATGTCTGGGAGTTAGCTGGCATATAAATTTAATAGATTATTATTGATTGCATGGTCAGCCCGATGTTTAGACTAGATTTTATTCTTGTATGAATCCTTCCAATAGGCAGATGTTGTTATTTAATGTGTTAAAAGAATTGTCATGGGGTGTAAGCTGTTCCAAATAAAGCTGTATTTTGCAATTGACTGATGATGATTTTGTCAGTGCCAATGATGTTCAACTGATGTTTCAGTTGTTTTGGGATTGCATCTGAGACACCTATTACAGTTGGCACTATCTTTTGCCATAGTTATTCTACTTTTATTTGAAGTTCTTTGTATTTTGTGTTCTTCTCCAGTTCTTTCTCTTCTATTTCACTGTCTCGAAGTACTGCAAACTACTATCCAGACTTTTTTGTCTTTCTTATCAACTGTTAAGTCTGGGGTGTTGTGTGGCAGGCCCTTGTCTGTCTGAATACTAAAGTCTCAGAACACTTTAGCTTTTCTATTTCTTTGTCTATTTTGAGGTCCCGCCAGTTCTTGCCTGCAGGTAAATGATATTTCTTGCAGATATTCCAATGCACCATTGTTGCTACTTTGTCATGCCTTTGTTTGTAGTCAGTTTGTACAATCTTCTTGCAACAGCTAGCTAGGTGATCCATTGTTTCTTCAGCTTCTTTGCCAAGGTAGCATTTGCTTCTGTTATTGTTTTCTCAATTCTGGTTTTGTATGCATTTGCTCCTTAGGCTGGTCTTGTACAGCCAGAATTACCCCTCTGTCTTCAACTTTCCTGCACTTAGCCATTGCCAGGTCTTGTTGTTATCTAGTTCGATTCTTCAAATTTATGTTGAAAATATGGGTAACATGAAGATTTGATCATGCTTGGACTTGTAGAAGAACCAGAGATTTCTGGGTTAAAATACATCTAATGATGCAAAGAATTTTAAAGATCAACATTCAACTGAAGCCAGAATTTTCCTTGTTGGGATTAGTGGACAATCAATTAGAAAAGAGGCATGGAAGATTATTTTTATATATGATTATTGCTGCAAATATACTATGTGCATAAAAAATAGGAAGACTCTGAAGTTCCCATAATGGAAGAATGGTTGTCAAAGATATAGAACCAATTCCTGACACTGTTGCATTTGAAAGGCCCAGTAAGTGAACAGGGAAGGAAGGAAAGGGTGTTGAATCACAATTCTTAACTATTGCAGAACTGGGATCCATTATTACTCCAATCCATAGGAGGGGCTTCATGTTATATCTATACACTATTTTGGGACAGGATTGTTGGTTGCAGCTAAGTAAAAAAAATCAATTAATCAATCAATCAATTAGAATAGAGCTGGAAGGGACCTTGGAGGTCTTCTAGTCCAACCCCCTGCTCAAGCAGGAGACCCTATACAATTTGAGACAAGTGGCTGTCCAGTCTCTTCTTAAAAACCTCCAGTGATGAAGCACCCACAACATCTGAAGGCAAGCTATTCCATTAATTAATTGTTCTCACTGTTAGGAAGTTTCTCCTCAATTCCAGGTTGCTTCTCTCCTTGACTAATTTCCATCCATTGCTTCTTGTCATGCTTTCTAGTGCTTTGAAAAATAAGTTGACCCCCTCTTCTTTGTGGCAACCCCTCAAATATTGGAATACTGCTATCAGGTCAGTAGTCCAGTATTTGAGGGGCTGCCAAAAGGAAAAGGGAGTCAACTTATAAAAACATACAGTATATTCCTAAATGGACTGTTAGGATTCCTCAATCTAGCCAACTGGTTTTTGTTATTGTATTAATGAAATTTTAATATTTATGCATGCCTAACTTCCATAGAAATGGGCAATCTCTCACAACCTCAAGTCATATTGAAATTAATAAAAGTGGGAAATGCTTGGGGCAGAAAATATTTTATGTGTGAATTTAAACTTCAGTCAACTTCAACTTCAACTTCTCCTTTCATGCCTAGAACAATCCAGTATCAGCATCCCATGAAGAGAAGAAGGCAAAATCTCCTCTTGCCACTGGGGTTGCAGCCAAACTTAGTGTGTGTAAAGAATGGAGGGTACTAACCAGTAATTCTCAAGCTAGAAAGGACTGTTAAGTCAGCATAGTTCAGATGGCTTCTCACACCATCAAGAGAATAGACAAGTAATTGTTGCTTTGGGAAGGCAAGGGGACAAATTCTAGAATTTAATCCTGGATCATTAATCTTTCTATGTATTTTGAATTCTGTCTCTTGCCATAGGCAGTTTGCGATATCCGTGGCTTCATTCTTATCTGCAGGAAAGAAAGTAATTGGAGTTGTGTTTGAAAGTCTTCTATGGAGCCATTTCCTGACTAGGGGGCTAAATGCGTGGACAGCTGAAATTTACTATCAAGAGTTGAATCAGACAAATGGTTGTTCACTGTCTTCTTAAAAAACCTCCACTGATGGAGCAACCACAATTCCTGGAGGCAAGTGCTCCACTGATCAATTGTTCTAACTATCAGGAAATTTCTCCTTAGTTCCAGGTTGGTTCTTTCCTTAATTAGTGTCCACCCATTGCTTTGTATTAAGCTTGGTATTAGTACATGAGGAAGAATTCATTTCCTAAAATACTGTAAGTAGTCCTTATGCTAGAAGTGAGGAGCACAAATCACCTAATTTCATACTGTCAGCAACAAAATTATAAATTTTGCTGACATGGTTAATTGGCAGCTGTGGTTTTCTGGAATTTAGTAGGCATGATTTCTAAGTAAAAATGCAATTAGTTGTGATGAGAGGCACAGAGAAAAATGAATTCTAGCAAAGACAGCAATACCCCTTTCCAAACTAATGTTTAGTTGACTGACAAGGTAGTAATAATAAAAAAGCAGATACACTGAATTCTTAGGAAATTTCTCTTAAAAATTGTTCTTGCTGCTCAAGAAAGACATTAACTGTTTATGCTATCCTCAAAGTAAAAATTATTGCCCAGTTAAAACATTCATTTTTAATTTTCTGTCTTATATTCATTACCTTACATCCTACATGTGCTTGAACACCATGTTGACTCTCTTGATTTTCCCAAAATTTTGTTTTGCTGTTTGGAACCTGCCAAATAAAATAAGTTTATAAAATACAACACTGCCAGAGGGACAAGAGATACATCTGTTGTAGTACATTTTAACAGTTACAGGCGTTTCCTCTAATTTGCATTCTATATACATTTACAAATATTCCTTAAACAATACAAATTGCTAACCAACCATAACAGCTTAACCAACAGAAATAGCATCAGCATACAGTACAGGTGGATCTTTCTTTCTTTTTAAAAAAAATCTCACTAGAAAACAAGAAACTTCAGACATACTTTCTTTTCTGCTTGTTTCATATCCTACATTTACATGTCTCTCAGCAGCACTTTTCATATCTGGATTCAGACAAAACTTACTCTGTGTGATGATGAGATCAAAGCCATGCATGACAGCTTTTTACAAGTCTTGTTTTCAACTAATTGGTTTCTCCTTTTTTCTAGATAGGACAAAAAGAAGTACATGCACACCAATAGGGACAATCTGTCCAGAGAGTCTCATTCCAGTTTTATAGTTCTTACCTTCAGGAAAGTAGCAAGTGATCCCATTCTAGAAACCATTATGTCCAAGTGACACCCTATGAAGAACACCTCTAAAATAACAATGGCTCCTAAAAGTTATTTACAAGCTTTGAAATGGTAAAAGTGGGTGTTATAAACACTGAGTCAGAGCTCCACCTCCTGCAATTTCACCAGCAGAAAGAATCCGTAGGCATGTAGCAAGAATGGAATTGCCTCTCTCAAATCTCCTAAGAAAAAAATAGGAACCCCCTCCCCCGCCCACCCCAACAACCAGCAACTATTAAAAAAAACCACAATTAAAATCAGATCAAAGCTATTCAGGTGTTAAGAACCTGCCAAGCATTGCACAAGCCTCCAAAACAGAGTGTTGCTTACTGAGTGAAGTTTCTTTCCTTGATTACTATCTGCCTAAACATTGATAATGAAGCCACCGAATCGGTATCGCCTCAGTATAGAAAGTGGTGTTGCCTCTCGGCTCAGCCATTCAAGGTACCTGCTGCCCTTTGATTATAATTCTTTATCACCTCCCGTTTGGTAATCCTACTATCAGTCCTACCTCCAGTTGCGTTTAGTCAGATATCTGATATCACTGAGAATTACATATTAGGATGCAGCCCTGGTCTCCTGAAGCATCCTGTATATACTCTGCGTACATTGCAATGGTGCTTCCGAGTCTTAATATTTGATGCAAACAATTACATTAATGTCATCTGAGATTTAAAATGGTTACTATAGCTCCAGCCACCATGACTGAGTTCTGAAAGAGAATAAATAGTGAGTTCTATGTAACTATTTTATTCTGTCATATTTTAAGAGGAACGGATTGCACGCTAAAGAGACAAAGAGAAAAAAAAATTGATTTTCATAGAACTGAAACCACAGCAATGTATATTCCACAGTAAAAGGTCACTATGCTTTCAGGGGTACATAACTTCAGAATTGGGATTAATAAACATTTCATTAGCTTCCCAATAACATAAAAAAGCTTAATGGAGCGATGTCAACGCTGGAGGTTACAGTTTCAGCCTTCTCTATTATATCAGGGCCACAATATGGCGATATTTGTATGTGGCGTATGATTCTGAGTGGCTTGCCATGAGTAAGGAAAAGAAGAAAAAAAGATCACTTCTCACTTTGAAGGGAGGCCGCGCTTCTGGGAGCCCAATGAGTTGAATTGGGTACTGAGACAGCAGCCCCATTAGTCCAGCCTGGAATGTTGGTGTTGGGGAGTGAAGCTCTGGAAGGTCACCCACCTCCTCAATTGCGAAGAGACAAGCTGCCAATCTAACCTAAAATGGGGGGGGGGGTGAATGAGAGAGGGGGGAGGGGGAGAGAAGGAGATAAAAATGTGACTTATGACCATTTTTCAGTTACGACCTTTGCAGCATCCCATGATCATGTGATCGAAATTCAAACACTTGGCAACTGACTCATATTGATGCCCATTGCTGTGACCCAGGCTCATGTGATCCCCATTTGCGATCTTCTGACAAGCAAAGTCAACGGGGAAGCCAGATTCACTAACTTATCAACTGCAGTGATTCACTTAACCACTGTGGCAAGAAAAGTCATAACATGGGGCAAAATTCACTTAACAAATATCTCACTTAACAACAGAAAGTTTTGGCTCCATTGTGGTCATATGTCGAGGACTATCTGTATGTGCACAGAGTGAAGAGACTGGCTGGAGAGAAAGGTTGAAGAGAGAAGTTAAGTGTGTATAACATATGTCAGTTCTTGGTTGGGAAGGGAGAAGAAAGGTCCAGAAGTGAAGATCCAGAAGGGTGAGAGCTTCTGGAGCTCTCAAGACTCCAGAATGTGAAGGAGGAACCTGGCTGGCTGCAGGTGGCAGCTTCATCCAAAATCCCAGAGAGGAAGAAGGGATACTCACTGCTGGTGAAGAAGACTTGGTCTCTGGGGAAGGACTGGGCATTAAACATAAAAAGCCTTGAGGGGTCCTTGGTGTTCTCTGAGTTTGCTTGTTTTCTTGCACATGTTTCATTACCCTAACTAGGTAACATCATCAGTGCTAGTAAGGAGTGCTGTTTCCTGTCTGTTTATATTCTGGGGTCTTGCTTGTCTGGGTGGGTGGGGAAAGTCTTAGGGATTTTTTGGTTGGCCTGTTTACTAATGTCTCTGTGGCAGTTTCTTGATTGGGGTATTGCTTACTTGATTGTTGGTCTGAAGGTGACTTTACCCAAAAGAGAAAAAGACTCCAGCACCTCTCGACCAGTAATCAGCACTCAGATCAGCATAGATTAACTCCAAGGTCACCTTCAGACCAACAATCAAGTAAGCAATACTCCAATCAAGGATAATGAAATGTCTGCAAGAAAACAAGCAAGCTCAGAGAGCACCAAGACTCCTCATTTTAACCCTGAGCTACAAATATTCTCCTTCATTGATAAAAAGCCTTCACTGCCTTGTTTTCTGTGTTAATTGCTATCCCTGCAAAAGCAATGTATCTCCAGTTCAAAGAAGAACTCTGTAACAGAGTAACTTCAATTAACTCCTCCTCAAAGTCTTTTGATGAAGAGTAGTTTCAGCTAAGATTGTTCATCATCTTATTAATGGCATCACAGATTACATATTCATAATTTGTTGGTTGAACTACATTTCTCTGGATAATACTATGCTATAAACAATGATTGATAAACCACAATGGCTAAGTCCATATAATCTGGTGAGAAAAACTTTATGGCTTAGCTTCAATTGTAAATCTCCTAATTCATTCTAGATAAGCTAGAATGATAGGAGTGCATGTTGAACTTAAGCCAGAGAGAACTGAATTAACTTGAATCACGTCTATGCATCCATATCTAACTATAGTATTATTAGTGTGTTTTCTTATTTTGAAATGCCCTTGGTTGTCTCTCTCATGTAGCATCCTAAGAATGGAATTTTTATTATTGTGCCAATCTTTGCCTGGTAGTGACTAATTGATTACAGAGTTCATACCTTGAAAGGCAGCATGATTCAAGGATATCTGCTGCTGGGCTTCCTTATCCCTTCCCTCTTCCACGGTAAATGCAGTGTCAATGAATTATAATAATAACTTAGACCTAGATATGCCCTTAGTCACAGGGTTGAGAAGGATATCCATGTCTCCCTTTGTAGTTAGAATTTTGTTTCCTTATCAGTAGTAAAGCCACTTTTTCTGCATTTGGTTCATGTGCTTGAACTTTGATCAACAATCAGTAGAGGACCTATAGAATCTTATGGCTCTTGCTTGAGTACAAGAGACTAGTGACTCCCTGTAACCCGCCAGCTTTCGAAAACAACAAGATCCTCTGCAGTTGTTGGCACTTTGGAGATGAGTTTTCCATCACCTCCATGGCATTGCAAGCAGAAAACACCTTCACAACTCTTCCTAGTCAGACTCCATCCCAGAAAGGAGCTCTATCCAGCCACCCCATGTATTCATTGGATTAAACTTCACATTACATCACATTCATAGGAGATTTGGTGGGATACAACTTTCCTTGAGTGCATTATTAATTAGGATTGTTTTCTTCCTGCCATTTACTTTTAACAATCATGAGTTCTAGAAAAATATTCCATCAAGGAAGTTGTTTTAGGAAACCAAGTGCTTTAATTACACAATTTCTTTTAATAATCTTCTTGCTTGCAGTAAAAAGAAAGAAGACAACTCTGAATATGAATGTTTATTTTGACTTGTCATAATTATGGTTGTTAAAAAAGAGGGTTCAGTTGCAGAAATTATCAAATTATTCTTTTATTTCTAAGCTTGTATAACCAGAAATTTCATTTTAAAATCTTATTTCAAATCTATCTGGGTCTTATTCTGTTTGAACTTTCCAAAATAGCATTTTAATCACTCTTTTGCCATTAAAAAAATAAAATAAAATAACAATATAAACAATACAAACATTAAAAACAATTAAACAATTAAAAGCACACGATAGAATCACCAGGAGACTACAGTCATTCAAGAACAGCACAGCTCCATATCAATCTCTGATCTCCAAGCTAGATGGGAAACCAGGTCTTCAAGCCCTTCCAGAAGACCAGAAAAATCAGGGCCAGCCTGCC
>NW_015386719.1:851288-859533 GCF_001527695.2 Protobothrops mucrosquamatus
AAAATAAAATAAAATAACAATATAAACAATACAAACATTAAAAACAATTAAACAATTAAAAGCACACGATAGAATCACCAGGAGACTACAGTCATTCAAGAACAGCACAGCTCCATATCAATCTCTGATCTCCAAGCTAGATGGGAAACCAGGTCTTCAAGCCCTTCCAGAAGACCAGAAAAATCAGGGCCAGCCTGCCCTCTGGGAGGGGGGCAGAATGATGTTCCATAGTGTGTAAAAAGGCCCTCCTCTTGGATCCATCAGATGACATTTTTAGTGGATGAAACTCACAAGTTTCTTCTGCTGGATCTGATGAGATGGGTAGAAGTCACTGGGTAAGGTGGTCCCTCAAATAACTTGGCTCCATGCCATACAGGGCTTTATAGGTCCTCACCAGAATCTTGAACTGGACCTGGAAGCAAATTGTTTGTAGAACAGAGGTTTAACATGCCAATAACTGCCCATGTTGCTGCATTTTGCAGCCCAGATACAATCACCTGAGTTATGATAAGATAAATTATAATGACTCTTCCTTTGTACTTACTAGTTATGTCTTTATTGCACTCTAGTGGGTGTCCAAATATTGGCGGCCAGATTTACAGCCTTGGATCACCATTTTGTGATTGATCCCACATGTTTTAAATCTTAAATCTACTATCATTTAGATATATTTATCATTTGAGATATATTCCAGATGATTTTTATTTATTTCGGTTGACTGCTTTCCCAGAACCACCAAATGTCATAAATAATCTCTCTCATACATCAATCCACCCATATTGTAATGCTTAATTAATTTAACAGCCTTTGGTATTGTGAAATATGCAATTATAAGCATAATGAAAGAGCAGTGGTGTATATGGTTGGTATGCAAAAGATTTCTTGATACCTTTTCGTGGGGATGAAAAAGAAGTTTGTGTAAACCTGGAAAACCACTTTCAATCCATGTAGTTCAGCCTTTCTTGACTTACTGTAGTCCATTGCAGTTGTATAACTTTTATCAGCCTTTGTAAAGATATTGCAGCAGATAATGTGTTAAATAGACAGAAGCAGTGATGTACTAAAAGTGCTTTTTTAAAAATATGATATATTTAATATATTTAAATATATCATTATATATATATATATATATATATATATATATATATATATATATATATATATATATATATATATATATATATATATATATATATGTTTCTAATTTCATTAAAAACACGAATCCTGGGTAAAGTCATATTATAAAAACAAATAAAATAAACACGAACATCAGGAAAAATTTAAACTAAAAACGTTTAATCTAATGCCAAGCTTTCGTCGGTCAACTACTGACATCATCAGGGCTTAAAACAGGTCGATGGGAGTCTCCTTTATAGTGTTGGCCAGTTTTTGCGCACGACTCCTGGACCTTGTCATCGGTTCACTCAATGGTCCTAATTGGTTGAACTGTGTATTGGCTGTTTTCTTGATGTTATTTGGGGCTTCTGCTCCATTACTCACTTCCCTCCCTCCACTCTCCCTCTTTGTGCGTATGCTGTTATCTATCCCCCCGCCACAGGCTCCTAATATCCGCGTATTCCTTCCCCCCCTTTTTTTGGCCGTTTGTTTCCTTCATATGTATCCAATTGTTCCCTCTCGTCCTTTTGGGCTGTGGGCTAGGTGTTCTTCCCTCGCCTTTTCCTTCCGTCGTCCTTCCCATGTCTCCATGGCCATGTCCTGTGCTTATATCACCTCCTATAGTCTCTACCCCTTCTTCTTCCTCTTTGATGTTCATTTCATTCGTGTCACGCCGGTCATCCCACTGCAATCTCTGTCTTAATCCGTTTCTTTCATCCAATGTGGATCGTATACGTTCTCTCCTCACGGGGTATTATTATCTTGTGTGTTTGATCCTGCCCCCCTGCTCTTGTCACTCATCTCTGCCTTGTCTGGTCCTGGGTTTGTTGTTCTTTCCTCCCCCTTTTTTTTAGACATCCTTCTCGTGTCTCTGTGATTGCCCCAGGGTTGGCTGCTGAGGTGACCGTTCGTTCCTCCCCCCTTTTTTGGCATTTGTTGTATGCATGTCGTTGCGATCCTCACATTGTATGCAGCATTCCGGGTTATCCTCTCCCCTCGATCGCAATCGTGTTTTTGCCATGGGGCTGTCAACACGCTGTCCATTTAGCTCCGCTCTGCTGTTTTTGTGCTTAGTTGTTTCTGAGTATGTGCGACAGAAAAACTACAGTAAGCAACTCGGATAAGCCCATAGACTACATCCTCGAAAACCGGCCACACAAGAATGGAAGCGAGAAAGTAATCCTCCACAATAATATGGGGTACCCACGGGATTCCCTAGGTCCCCCGGGGACGACACAACCTAAAGCAAGGGGGCAAATTGTCGAGAGCACGAGAAAAACTCGCACATACATGCCCCAGGGAAGGGGGTTCTGTTGGTTGTTCACTGACACCTACTGTCTGATTGTCCATGGATTGTGATGTTACATTCACTCCCCCTGTTATCCTATCTCTCTGATCTTGTGGCACACAAGTAGATTGTCTTCATTGGGATTCATGATATTGTACGTACATCGATGTATGTACATGTAGGGTACGTACATCGGTGAGGTTGAACTGTTGGCCAAAATCAGCCATATGTGTCCATACCTGTGAGTGCTGTTTGCACCTTTTAATGGCAAGCTTGTGCTCATGTTCCCGGGTCTTCAATCTTTTGGAGGCCTCCCCAACATAATTGCAGGGGCAGTCTTTGCAGTTAATCCTGTACACTACCACTAATTTTTCTGCGTTGGGGAGTGGATCTTTGGGGCGCATGATCCTGGAGCGCAATGTCTGGTCCGGTTTATGGGCTACCTTTATGTTATGGGGGGCTAGTAGCCTAGCTGTTGCCTCAGACATGTTGTTTATATATGGGAGGGGGATGCGTACCGCCTGCGTTGATGTCCTGCTGGTCTGTGAATTCTCCTGGGGTTTGGGTGGTGCACTGTGACGTTTGATAAACCTTACTGGATAGCTGTTATGTTTGCAGACGTGGAAGAGATGGTTCCTTTCCTCTGCTTTTGCTTTGGCTGTGCTACAGTGAGAATCTATACATTTAAACAATGTTCTGACGCAGCTTGCTTTATGGGCCACCGGGTGGTTACTCTTGTAATGGAGAGTTCTATTAGTGTGTGTTGATTTTTGGTATATCCTTATATGTAGGGTTCCATCTGGCTGACGGCTAACTAGCACATCCAAGAAGGCCAGGGAACCCTGATTCTCCTCCTCTGCTGTAAACTTGATGTCCAGGTATACTGAATTCAGTGTGTTCATAAAGCTTGTTTTTTGGCGTCTTTTGATAATAACGAATGTGTCATCCACGTAGCGGACCCAAAACTTGGGTCGGTATTTGGTCATCGCTATGAGCTCCAACCGTTGGAGGACTGCTTCTGCTATTACGCTTGAGATAGGAGATCCCATTGGTGTCCCTTTAACTTGTTCATACATGGTCCCTTGAAAGGTGAAGTACGGTTTTAGACACGCCTCTATCAATTTCACCAAATCCTCAGTTTGTAAAGAGTCCTGATGTTGTTCTTTGCCCTCTTCATTCAGGCGGTCTCTTAAAACTGTGACTGCCAGGTCTTGTGGGATGGAGGTGAAGAGTGAGGTGACATCAAAGGACACCATCATCTCATCATCCTCCATTCTTAGGGGTCTAATTCTTTTGAGGAACTCTTCTGCCGACTTAATGGTGGTTGTGCTGTTATCTACGGATGGCTGATCCGATTGCTCAGCCATCTGGCCAGCCCCGAGGTTGGAGTGCCTCTGAATGATACAATAGGGCGGAGGGGAACGCCTTCCTTATGGATCTTTGGCAGGCCATAAAACCTAGCCATCGCTGAGTCACCCGGGCGTATCCTCCTCAAGGTGTCATCGTCCATCTTCTTGCCATGTTTGAAAGTGTTAAGCAACTTGTTAATGTGGTTTTTGAGTGCAGTCATGGGATCCTTACTGATGACTTTATATGCTGCCTCATCTCTGAGTAACATCAACGCTTTGTCCGTATAGTGTTTCCTGTCCATGACTACTGTCGCCCTCCCCTTATCTGCCGGCAGTATGACAATGGAGCTGTCCTTTCTAAGCTGTTCCAAGGCTTCCGTTTCCTCTTTGGACAGTATCTGGCAGCGCTTATGGATCATCAGTAGTCCTGTGACCCATTGCCTAATGGAGTTCTTAACTTCATCTCCTACCTCAATGCGGTGTATGGCAGGCTCCAGCGCTGCTACAAAGTCTAACGTCCGTGCGTCCGTCAGGTTGTATCCTGTGTCTCATTGTAACAGGGTAAGCTGTGGTCGAGTCAATGCCTTAAAGGATAGTTTGTGAACCAGTCTATCAGTATAGTTGCCATCACCTAGCCTCCGTAGATTGTCCGTTTTGCGTTGGAGTATTGTAGCTGTTTGTCGGCTTGCCCTCTTAGTGGCTTGATGAATATGCGGGCGTTGGATTACCATAAAAACAAATAAAAATGAACACCAGGATAAAATTTAAATTAAAAACATTTAATCAAATGCCAAGCTTTTGTCGGTCAGCACTACCGACATCATCAGGGCTTAAAACAGGTCAATGGGAGTCTCTTTTTTATAGCACTGGCCAGTTTTTGCGCACGGCTCCTGGACCTCGTCATCAGTCCATCCGATGATCCTGATTGTTTTTTTTATTATGAGGATTTGTCTTTGTCTTTGTATAGGCTGTCTATGTAGTTGTATGTTTTATAACTTTTTTTAGTTTTGTAGGCAATCCTGATTTTATCAGAGTGGATGGATTTATAATAATTTAAATAAATTATTATATTAGCATAGCATAACATACATAGCATAGCATTAACATAGCTCAGGAAATCTCCTGTTTCTGCTTTGTTCCTTTCCTATCCAAGCTTGTAGCCCGTATCAATTTGAAAACTTAGATAATAAGAATATTCAAGTACAGTTAGATAGCACACCTAGCAGTTCGAAAGCATGCAAATGCAAGCAGATTAATAGGTACCACTTTGGTGGGAAGGTAACAGCATTCTGTGCACCTATGGTGTATAGCCATGCTGGCCACATAACCATGGAAATTGTCTTCAAACAAAGCTAGCTCCCTCCGCCAAGAAATGGAAAGGAGCCCCATGCCCTAGGGCAGGGGTCTGCAACCTTAAACACTCAAAGAGCCACTTTGAGAAAAGAAAAGCTGCAAAACTTGCGCACGTACTCGTGCACATGCGAGGGGGGGAACTTGATTAAAGAGTTTAATTAAAAAGAAATAGAGGCTGCTGTGCATGAGTTCTCTCTCTCTTTCTCTCTTTTTCTCTCTCTTTCTCTCTCTTTCTCTTTCTCTCTCTTTCTCTCTTTCCCCTCCCTCCCTCCCTCCCTCCATCTCTCTCTCTCTCTCTTTCTCTCTCCCCCCCTCTTTCCCTCTCTCTGATCTTCTGCTCATCTGGCAAGCTGGCTTCAAGCTGTTCTTCAACAAGCTGACACAGGTTCTTATTGGGCTGGCTCTCTCCTGCCCTTTCTGCTTCCTGCAGAGATGCAGCCAAGGCAGGAGCCCCACCCAATAAGCTCGTCAGCTCTTCGGAGGACAGGGTGAGGCCACTCTCTTTTTTACACACACACACATCTTTTTTACATCGTGGTGACCAAAACTGGATGCAGTATTTCAAGTATGGCCTTACCAAGGCATTGTAAAGTGGTATTAATACTTCACGTGATCTTGATTCTATCCCTCTGTTAATGCAGCCTAGCACTGTGTTGGCTTTTTTGGCAGCTGCAGCACACTGCTGGCTCATATTTAAGTGATTGTCCACTAGGACTCCAAGATCCACTCACAGTTACTACTGTTGAGGAAGGTACCCCCTATACCAGTGGTAGCGAACCTTTTAGAGACCGAGTGCCCAAACTGCAACTCAAAACCCACTTACGTATTGCGGGGTGCCAGGTGGGCATGACTATGGTGGAAATGGCAGACTGGGTGGGCATGGCCAGGGTGGCTGTGGCCAACTCGGTGTTGCTCTGGTGGGTGGGGCAGTGGGCAGGAGGGCATCTTGCTCAGTAGGGTGGGCATGGGGGGAGGCTCCTGAGCCTCATAGTTCTTCTGAGGGGGGGGAGGAGAGGCTGTGCTGGGATCGGGATCCTCGTGCCTTCTGCTGCCCTCTTGTGCTCTTCTGCTGAAGATGCCATGGCTCCACTTGCCTGGCAGGACAAGGGGATGCACATAGGGCTGCTGCCTCACCATAACTGAACTGGGTGTGGAGCCTCCTCATGGCTTCTTCCCCCGTGGAGATCAGGAGTGCCCACACCACTTACCACTCATCCCGGCGCAGCTGCCACCATCCCGCGCTCTCCAGCCTGTCGCCGGCTAGCCGGGCGCACCAAGCTCAAGCCTCGGCAGATGGAAGCCGGAGGGGAACGAGAGCCGTGACTGCCTGGCTCCTCTGCCTGAGGACACGTGAGGGGAGAGGTGCTTCCGCCAAAAGCTCCTCCTTTTATAGCCTCTCGCCTATTCCCAGACTGCGCATGCACAGAGAGCTGCTCGGCCCAGCAAAGGCTCGAGTGCCACCAGAGACGGCTCCGTGTGCCGCCTGTGGCACGTGTGCCATAGGTTCACCACCACGGCCCTATACTATACCTGTACATTTGGTTTTTCTTGCCTAAATGTAAAACCTTACTTTTTTCACCATTGAATTTCATTTTGTTAGATAGTGCCCAATGTTCAAGTCTGTCCAGGTCCTCCTGTATCTTAAGCCTGTCTTCTGGAGTGTTGGCTATTCCTGCCAGCTTGGAATTGTCTGCAAATTTGATGAGTTCCCCATCTATCCCCTTGTCCAAATCGTTGATGAAGACGTTGAAGAGCACTGGGCTCAGAACAGAGTCCTGGGGCACCCCACTACACACTTCACTCCATGTAGATGCGGTTTCATTGAGGACCACATGTTGAGTACGGCCAGTCAGCTGGTACGAATCCATCTGGTGGTGATGCTGTCTAACCCACATTTTTCTATCTTCTCAAGTAGTAGGTTGTGGTCTACTTTGTCAAATGCCTTACTGAAGTCCAAGTAAATTATATCCACAGCATTCCTCTGGTCCACTAATTTTGTCACTTGGTCAAAGAATGCAATAAGATTTGTCTGGCATGATCTGTTTTTGACAAAACCATGTTGGCTTTTAGTAATGACTTTGTTTGCCTCAAGGTGTTCGCTGATTTGTTGTTTGATTATCTTTTCCAGAATCTTCCAAGGTATTGAGGTCAGGCTGATAGGTCTGTAATTTCCTGGATCCATTTTTTCCCCTTTTTTGAAGATGGGAACTACATCAGCTCTTTTCCAGTCCTCTGGTAGTTGCCCAGTGCTCCAGGATCTTTGAAAAATATAGTTCAGTGGTTCTGAGATCACATCTGCCCATTCCTTGAGAACCTTGGGGTGTAATCCATCTGGTCCTGGTGATTTGAACTGGTCTAGGCTGGACAGGTGCTCACTTACCATTTTCTTGCCTATCTTAACTTGTGTTTCTATTCTGTTTTTTATGGACTATTTTTGATAGGTTGGTCTGTTTTTTCCCTTTGTATAAAGACAGATACAAAAAACAAGTTAAATAGTTCTGCTTTCTCCCTGTTGCTTGTCACCTTCTTGCCACTTTCACCTACTAATGGACTAATCATTTCCTTCACTTTTTTCTTGTTTTTTACATGTTGAAAGAAGCTTTTTTTTGTTACTTTTGACTTTGGTCGCAAGTTTTAGTACATTTTGAGCCTTAGCTTTCCTCACTTCATCTTTGCAGGCTTGGGCTATTTGCTGATATTTTGACTTAGTTATGTGCCCCTCTTTCCACTTTCTAAACTTGTCCTTTTTATCTTTCAATTTATCAGAAAGTTCTTTATGCAGCCATGCTGGTTTCTTTTGAGAGCTGTTATTTTTCCTCTTTGTTGGTATTGTGCTAGACTGGGCTTTTATTATCTCACTTTTCAAAATTTCCTAAGCTTCTTGAGTTGTTTTCCCTTTGAGGATTCTCATCCATGGAATCCTTCCCAAGCTCTCTCTAAGTTTATTTAAATTAGCTCTCTTAAAGTCCAAGACTCTAGTTTGACTGCGTCCTATTGCTTGTGCTTCCATAATGTTGAATTCCAATATTGCATGATCATTTCCTCCCAAGGTTTCTGTGACTTCAACATCTTCTATCATTTCATCTCTGTTAGTGAGAATTAGATCCAAAATGGCTAATCCCCTAGTTCCCTTCTCTAT
>NW_015386719.1:859735-892152 GCF_001527695.2 Protobothrops mucrosquamatus
TTTGGGAGACAAAGTTGTCAGCTAGGTTTGCCAGGAATCTGTTTGATCTTCCACTTGGTGCAGAGTTTGTCTCCCAGTTGATGTCAGGGTAGTTAAAGTCCCCCATTACTATTGTGATGTGCTTCCTACATACCTTAGTTAGCTGACTAGCAAAAAGTTCATTATTTCCTCTGTTTGGTTGGGTGGCCTATGCAGGGCTTTTCAACCTTTCACCCATTGTACCACTTTTAGGATAAGGCAATATCCGAGTACCACCAGTCGCCAGCAAGATTTCAAAAACTTGACCCCAAAAAAGAGAGGAAAAAAATGATAAAGTACTGGTAGTCCTCAACTTACAACAATTCGCTTAGTGACTGTTCGAAGTTACAACGGCACTGAAAAAAGTGACTTATGACCATTTTCACACTTATGACTGTTGCAGCATCCCCAGGGTCATGTGATTTACATTCGGATGCTTGGCAACTGATTCATACTTATGACAGTCACAGTGTTCCAGGTTCATGTGATCACCTTTTGCAACTTTTTGACAAGCGAAGTCAATGGCCGGGGGGGGGGGGTGGCCAGCTCATCACTCAGGTTGCAGGGTGCCTGTGTGGGGGGGATCCATGGGTCTCTGGTGGAGGGGAGTGGGACTTGGGTGGGTGCCCTCCTCCTCTCCCTCTCTCCCATTGTCCCTTCCTTCCTTCTTTCCTTCCTTTCTTTCCTCCTTCTTTGTCCCTTCCTCCTTCCCTCCCTCCTTCCCATTGTCCAGCACTACGCCGCCCAGACCCCAGCCTGGAGAAAATCATGGCCCTCCCTGTGTGTGCGCAGAGGAGAGTGCCACCTTTAGGACATGACAATATTCGAGTACCAGCTTAGCAAGGTGTCAAAACTTTATTGAACAAAAAAATCAGGAAAAACGTGTACCCATTTACCACACTTTTAATGGGAAACTTGTGCCTGCTTCTCTGCCATTAATCTTTGCAGTCGTGGCTGGAGAGTGCTTACTGACAGAATTAAGTCAGATTCCAGCTGAAGGCAATTCCTTTCCTTAGTTTTTATACATGTTGAGGAAGAAAATGCCTTCTCACATAAGTATGTGGAACCAAATGGCAGTAAGGCTGTGATAGCCTTTCCCCCCACTTCCGGGTATAGTTTTGCAGCTTAGCTCCAGAACTCAGTCAGTGTTTTTTCATTGAAAAGTTCCTTCAAAGTGCGATTTGATGTCAATTCCACAAGTGCCTCTTGCTCATCACCCCATGATGAAGGGTGATGCAACCCAGCAAATTCTAGTATCACATCCTCTTGACACAAATGGAAAATACAACTCAAACTCTGTGTGCAATTTTTCCAAATGATTTTTGATGGCTGTTTCAATGCCCTCAGTGTCAACAATAGAATTTAGTTCAATAAAGTCTGACACATTGGGAAATGAGGCAATAGTCCTATTTTCTACTTGTCTTATCCACAGGGAGATTTTTTTTGTGGAAGGCACAAACTTTGTCTTCCATAACAAACACGTTATGACCGTGGCCCTGCAGCAACCGATTAAGTTCATTTAGCTTTTTAAATATGTCAGCCAAATAGGCAAGGCAGGATACCCAAAAGACATTTTTAAACTTTTCTGCTAGGGATGATGAAACATTTGTCAGGAACAGGTGCGTTTCATCTCGTAGCTCGAATAATCTCGATAATGTTTCACCTCTTGACAACCAACATACTTCTGAATGAAAGAGAAGAGTGCTGTGTTCAGAATCCAAATCCTTGCATAATTGCAGAAATAAATGTCCATTCAATGGCCGGCTTTTGATGAAATTTATTATTTTTGCAGCATCCGCCAAAGTCTCATGTAACACTGGGCTCATCCGTTTAGCAGCAAGTGCATGTCTATGCAAGATGCAATGATTTGAAACAATGGAGCTGTTTCTTGCCTTAGCTCGTGTTATCATCCCTGAAGCTCTTCCTGTAAGAACTGGTGCACCATCAGAACAAATTCCTACACACCAAGTCCATAATATTCCATATTCACTGAAAAAATTGTCAATTATTGTGAATATTTCTTCCCCAGTCGTTCTGCCAGGTAGTGGGCGGCAGAATAATATGTGTATATCGTCTGAATTAGGAACACGCACAAAGACAATTAATTGGGCCTCACCAGCGATGTCAGTGCTTTCATCCAATTGAAATGCAAATGTTTCTGCTGCTATGATTTTTTCCACCACTTGTTGAATAACATCTGTGGCCATATCTTGTATTCGTCTTTGGATGGTGTTATCAGAACATGGAATATTACGAATAGCACCAGTCATTTTTCCATCAAAGAGAATTGAAGAAATTGCAATGGCAGAGGGAATCACGACTTCTTCCACAATTGTGTGAGGCTTATTTCGTTTAGCTGCTATCAAGGACAATTGGTAAGATGCTTCCAGACATTTTTTGGAGATGGTAGTGGCCTTCACGAAAGCAGCACGGCGTTTTATAAATTCATCTCTCTTCTTCACAAAAAATGCTACTGGCTTTTCAGTGTGCTTTTTATGTTTTGTTGTAAAATGTCTCTGGAGCAAAGAAGGCTTCATGGAATGCTTGGATAATACTTCATTGCAGATAACACAAACAGGAAGCTGCTGATCATTCTCTTCCAGGAAATAAAATCCAAACTTCAAATAATGTTCATTGTATTTTCGATTTGGTGCCAGTTTTGATTTCTTCGGTGGTGGTTCCTTTGCTGAATCACTTTACTTTTGCACTGATGAATGTATGAGGAATTTCTCCATATTAATATGCACTACTACCTTGATGGTCAGGTGGCTGGTCGGCTGTTCTCTCTCTCTCTCTCTCTCTCTCTCTCTCTCTCTCTCTCTCTCTCTCTCTCTCACACACACACACACACACACACACACACACTCTCACTTTCACTCTCTGTCTGTCCCTCTGTCTCTCTGTCTCTCTCTCCGCTACTGTAATAATTAAGATGAGCAGTGTTAAGTCCAATATAAAGGATGTGTAAGAACTACAACCCACCATAAAAGACACTCCAAAAGTTGTTACTATTGTGAGTGGGCAGGAGGGAAACCAAATTTTTCAATAGGCATGTTACTGTTTATACTCTGAAAGGCAAATATGCTGCTTGCTAAGTGAAGCCCCAGGTTAAGCGGGCTACGTGTGTGTGTGTGTGTGTGTGTGTGTGTGTATGAGAAAGGGAGAGGGAGAATGTATATGAATATGCATATGTATTTGTGCATATATTCATATTTTACAGTGCTATTCCAAGTTCATATTATTCAGATTGCATATTTAAATTTCATCTTGTTGTATATCTGTAGTATGATAAGCCCTTTTAACATATTCTGATTTGATATTGTTTTTTAGCCAAAATGTTTGCCTGAATTTCCATTCTGAATTTCTCACTTTACTTTTGGATATTCTGAGTATTTGAATGCCAATTCTTTTGTTCTGGTTAATGACTGCAATAAAGTTAAGATGATGATAATGATAATGCAACCCAGAAGGGTGCAGTAAAGTTGAGAAATAATGAAAAGAATAACACTTTGATTCAACTGATAAAGGAGAGTATTTATAGCTCAGGGTTGACATGAGGGGTCCTTGGTGCTCTCTGAACTTGGTTGTTTTCTTGGGTTTCTGAGCACAAGCCCAAACAACACATACACAAACACACACACACACACACACAAAGCACAACACCAGTCCAAGACCTGCCAGAGCCATGTCCTCTCCCTCCTCCCCCACTCCCCAGCCAAACACTTCCAGCGACTTTCAGGCAAATTATTACAGCCCTGCATCTCTCCAGGCTCACCCCGTGCAAAGCAGGCAGGAGATGCCTGCCTGTTTACCCTGGCTCCTGGCAATCTTGCTCGCTCGCTTTCTGCAAGCAAGTGAGCTGGGAAGGAAGACGGCCAAGACACTCACCACATGGACGCAATTGCCTTTACACTGCCCCTAAAAGCAGCAAGTTAAAAAAACCTTTAAGCCTGCGATATAGGCAATGCTGTGCGCTTCTCCTGGCCCGAAAGGGGAAACTGGTGGGCGGGCCAGCTGGCCGTGGTGGAGATGGTGAAAGGTTACTTGCTGTGAAACAGTCGGGGGGGAGGGAGTCAGGCGGGCACGTTTTTCCCTCCACACCCGTGTTCTGATGGCTTCGCCTGGCGCGCATAAACAAAACAAACGGCCTGGATTCCCACCTGCTGCTGCAGGATGAGTTCTCTGGGAGGGCGCGCACCATCTGGCCACTTTGCATTTTCCCCCGTAAAGCCGGGCATCTCAGGAAGAGGAGAGGGGAAAAGACTCAAGCCATGGGAGGCAACATGAGGGCCATGAAGGGTATCGCAAGCTCACGGGAGGGGGGAGAGGAAAAGAAAATGGAAGAGAGGCTGCAACAGAGAGAGAGAGAAGGGGGAAAAGAAGGAGGGGGCAGTTGTGAGGTTGGCGCTCAGGGCCACGACACCAACGGTCTCAAACACTGACCTGCCGAGGGAGTGGATGGCTCTGTCCCCTTCAGGCTCGCGCTTGCTTCTGAAGTAAGAAGAGGGGGGGGAAGGGCGACATGGATCCTGCACGAGAAGAAGTCAATCCGATTGCTGCACAACAAGTCCCTGGGGAGGGCGGGGCCTTGCTCTGCACCTGCGCTCTTCGCGCGCCCTCAGTAGGGTTCCTGCAGGCCGCTGCCAAGCAGCATGTTTTCCACAAGTAAGCGAGCTGGGAAGGAGCGGAGCAGGGGGGAGGTGATGCTGTGGAGGGGAGGAAGGTGACGCCGCGTACCACCAGCCAGGTGGTTGCGTACCACCAGTGGTACACGTACCACCGGTTGAAAAGCCCTGGCCTATAGTATACACTTATGGCAATGGGGGGGGGGAGACCCTGGAAGTGGCCTGCTGAGCTTAAACCTAAATGGCAGCTCAGCTTTTTAAGAACTCAGAACTTCAAAAGAGGTGTGGGGTCTTTAATGCTCTTTCAACTTGATTGTTTTCTTGCAAATGTTTCATCACCCAACTAGGTGGTATCGTCAGTGCTGGAAATGAGTCAATACATTGCTTGTATATAAACAGAGAGCTAACCCTACAACAAGTGACTGACTTGTTTCTTTTGTCCTATGTGAACTCCTCCCACCTGCCTATCTTTCTCTCCCCCCCACACACACATTCCATCTCTGCCTTTGACTGCCACGCATAATATGGCCAAGATGAAGATGCTGCTAAATTCTGCCATTTCTGCCTATGAGAGGTCGTTGGTGCTCTCTGAGCTTGGTTGTTTTCTTGCAGATGTTTCATTACCCTCTGAACTAGGTAACATCATCAGTGCTGATGGGTAATGAAACGTCTGCAAGAAAACAACCAAGCTCAGAGAGTCCCAATAACCCCTCCCTCCAACTGTGAGCGGCAAATATTCTCCTCTATTGGTATATTACTGCCTATCCACTGCCTATCGACCAAAGCAACATACAGCTTGTGGAAGTTTTGTAAACTCCACCATTTAAAGAGAAGAGAAACTGATTTCAGCCAAGGAAATGTCCATTTCTCTCCCCCCCCCAACTTTTGTGAATGAGAGCATCTTTAAAATGAAATTCAGATTTCAGGGATTATGCAAAAGTACGCAAGTTCATCCGTCTCATTAAAAATGTGGCTTAATAATTTTTTTTTGCTGATTTCTAATATTTTTAAAAATTATTGACATATGTTTTATAAATACAGTTGTGCATTTCTATCCTTATTTATTTGATACAGAAGTTAAATGTTAATGATTAAAAGTGGTGTTTTTTAATCCCCTGTAACCACAAGAAAATCAATAATTTTGTTCAGATTCACTTTCTCATTGTAGGGACTCACAGTATTATGAAGTTTGGGAACTCCTGTTTTGAGACTACGTGGGTTCCATGCTAAATCTTTAAGGAAATAGAGGATTATTTCATGAAATGACACTGGGACTCAGAACATTTTTTTATTTATATAAATATTTACTATCTTGCCTTTCTAGTAATTGTGTATCACATAGGATGGGTAATATTTGTGTAGCATGCTAAGTGTCAATCAGATGTCCTTGGTCTTTGAAACTATTTCAAATGAAGGGTGACTTATATCTGAGTAATGTGCTATAAGCATCATGAGCAATTATTGAAGGCAGCTTCTAATGTATCCCATGGTAGCAACAAACTTAGACATAAGGCTCAGAACTGGTATCTAAATCATAAAGATCATAGTATTGTACTAATGATATTTCAAAATAAGGAAATTGATCAGATGGATTCTTGTTTGTAGAAGTCTGATACATTGACTTGCAGCACTAGCTATTCCCGAAAAAAATTAGGAAAGGAGGACCTCAAGCAGTTTCTTGTTGGGGTCAAAATGGAATTGGCTTAGATTCATGAATTGTCAAAATATGCACATCTATATTCCACCTCACATTCTGTATACACAGCCACACAGAGAAGTTGATTATTTCTTAAGGGTTTTTTTTCCGTTCCACTGCCCTATTCAGTGCCTGAAGAATCAGATGTTGGTTATTTAGAACATTGTATTCACTCAGTTCTATCAGCTGATCATATTCTTCCTCAGTGAATGTCATTGAGTACGTTGAGTATGTAGTGCTGTTATAGGAGATGTCAACGTTACCGTATTTCATTTCTGATTCAGAGCGTTTGACACCTAAAAAAGGGGGAAGGGGGAGGAATTGATATGTAAATTGTCCAAACCAAAACTTACTATAAAGACAACTTAGACTTTCCTTATATGTCCATTTGATACCTATAGAAAAGAATTATTTGTAGTCAGGGTTGAATTGTGGAGTCCTTGGTGCTCTCTGAGCTTGGCTGCTTTCTTGCAGACATTTCAATACTAAACCAGATAATATCATCAGTGTTTGTAGGGAATGGGTAGCTACTAGCATTGATGTTACCTAGTTTGGTAATGAAACATCTACAAAAACAAACAAACAAAATAAACAAGCTCAGAAAGAACCAAGGGCCGAAAGTTCACTTGAGAATGCAAGCACTCTTGAAACTGAGAAGAGGCATGTCTTTATACAATGACAATACTGCCTGTGTTTTCTAATAAAAAATTGTTTGAATGGATTTTATTTAAATGAGATTATCATCAGTGTCTATTAGGGATGTAGATGAAAGTACTGCATCTACCTGTAACAGCAATTTGAGGCTGTTCTATTTTAGACCTTTACTGATTATTGTGAATATACATGATAATTGTTTTTTTCAAAATAGTGTTTTGAAAACATGATGTATGTATGTATTTTGTTAGATAGATGAGATAGATAGATAGATAGATAGATAGATAGATAGATAGATAGATAGATAGACAGACAAACAGACAGAGAGACAGAGAGACAGAGAGACAGACAGATAGATGAATAATGGAGATGTCTTCCAATGTGCAGTTACATTTGGATATTTCAGAAGGATTTGGGATTTTGGTTTTTAGAAGATATTTTGGAAAAGAAAAGAACATGATCTAAAATAGAGGTTCTGTGTACCTTTCTCCACCCCATTTCTCTTTGTGTTCCCTTTGATCTCATTCATATTCAAACTAGTCTCAAGGTGCTGGAGTTAGAATACTGAATTATGGGTCAAAGTCAATATGGGTAACACATCTGTGGACACTATGTTGCAAAATATGGTATTTTATGTAGCATTTTTTATTACATCACTCTGTAAATCATTGTGCACTACATTATGCAATGTAGTGTGTACATCTTGCTTTGCTACATTAATAATAAAAATAATAATTATAATATTGAAATACCTGGGGCTTTGTAGTAGTGAAAACTATCATTCACTTGTGGAAAGAACAATAATATTGGTGCTGCTGGATTCTCAGCATCTTCAAATAAATAGCATTCCTTCAGATGTTTGTCATCATCCTTCAGGACAGCTTTGGGAAATGGGATTCCTCGATCTGCATAGTACTTGCATGATCGCTCCAGGGGCTAGATAAAAGAAATAAATAAATATAATAGTGCATGCGTGAGATACTAAATCTGGCTTTAGAAAAGCCTGAAGAACATGAGACATTATTGCTGATGGATCTCGACAATTGAGAAAGTCAAAGAATACCTAAAGATATCAGTATGCTTTATTGATTTTAGAAATGCCTTTGATTGTATCAATCATGTCAAGCTGTGGAAAGTGCTCAAAAGAATAGGAATCCAAGAGTATCTCATTGTCTTCATGGGAAACTTATATAGAAGCCAGGAAGCTGCAGTATTGATAAGACATGGTGAAGAAGATTGGCTCCAGGTTTGGGAAGGAAGTATGACAAGGCTGTATAGTCTCCCCTTTTTATTCAACCTATATGCTGAATATATATTAAGGGAAGGTGGATTAGAAGATGAGTGTGGTATAAAATTGGAGGAAGAAACATCAATAACCTGTGTTATGGTGAGGATTATTATAATTGAAAATCTGCAAGCTCCAATAATAAATGTCAAGAAGCTCAATGAAAAAAATGGGACTAAAATTAAATATAAAGAACGCCAGCTAATGACAATAGGTAGAACAACATGCCCTGAAACTGATAATGAAGATATCAAAGTGGTAGATAGCTTCTGCCTTTTAGGATCAACCATCAACAGTAAAGGAACAAGGAGGCAATAAATATGCCATAGACTAGTATTGGTAGAGCAGTCAGGAATGCTTTGGAAAATATATTCAAATGCCATGTGGGGTCTACATCTACAAAGATTAGAATTGTGCAAGCAATCCCTCTATGAAAGCAAATTTGGACTTTGAAGAAGCAAATAGAAGGAGTATTGATACTTTTGAACTTTAGTGTTGGAAAAGACTCCTGAGAATACCGTGGACAACCAAGAAAACAAACACATGGATCATCAAACAAATCAACCCAGAGTTCTCACTCATGGCATAAATTAGCAGGCTCAAATCCTAATTTAGGACTGTTTAAAGACTTTCTGTGGAAGGGTCTAATACTGGGGAAGATAGAAGGAAACAAAAGAAGTTTGACCAGCAACAAGGTGGATAGATTCAGTTCCATGGATGCTCTGTTGAAAGATATGGAACACCTAAAAGATCAGGCTAGGGACAGATTGTCATGGAGAAAATTTGCCTATGAGCTGACAATGACAAGTCATTAACATTAAGATTGAAATGAAGTAGTTTGTCCACAACAGAACAGAACCTCTGGGAAAGATATTAAAACAAAATAAGATAAATTACCAAACTTTTTTTACATGATGAACAATCTAGAGCTTGTAGATGCATGGAGATGCAAAAATGGTGAATCAAATAATACACTATTTTTCTGAAAGACTCAAATCTTTTTCAAGAATTCGTATATTTTGGATATCTAAGAATTTGGTTATTAGTGTTCTTAAAATGGAGATATGGCCAAAACATTTTTCCATTCACAATCCAGTGACTAGTATATAAAAGGAAAACCAATTCCCTCAATTGGAGGTTAAGTGAAACAGTGCAGAAAGAAACAGTAATGAAAGCAGGTAAAAAGAAATAAAAATATTTTTTGATAAAACTATTAATAAAGATAAAAATGAATCATGCAAAACAAAAGGATTGTGAGTGTGCAAATAAGTCAGAGAAATGATTGTCAAATAAACTGAAGAAATAAAAACAATAAAAGAAAAAGAAAAAATATAAGATGAAAGTAGTGTGATAACAGATAGTTTAAGATGCAAAAAATATCACTACTACTGTAAAATGTATATTTCATATAATATATAATATTTAAAGAAATACAATTTACCAAAAATCACAGAAAAACAATTAATGAATGGATCCATTACATTAAGAGAAGTTTGTGAAGCTGTAAAAAAAAAGTTCAAAATAAGGAAAACACCTGGACCAGATGGTTTACAAGCTTTTTATTGCAAACTTTTTGAAGATGAATTATTATAAACATTTCAAAACACATTATAGACTGGAAAGATACTGGAGAGTAGGTTGGAGGCTAATATAGCACTAATCGCTAAAGAAGGTCAAGACTTAACTTCACCAAAAAAATATGACCCAAGATCATTACTCAGTAATGATTATAAATTATTCACAATGATTTTAGCTGAGAGAATGTAAATAGCTTTACAGAACCTTATTCATTAAGGTCAATGTGGAAGGGACCTATACCTAAAATACAGCTGAAGTACAAATTCAGAAATTATTGGATATTATGGAATACTTAGAATAATATAATTAGAAGCCTAGAGCATTGATTTTTCTTGATACAGAAATAGTCTTTCTCAGTTTGAATGGACTTTTTTGTTTAACGTTTTGGAAGATATGGACATTGATAGGAATTTTATCAACTGGGTAAAACCAATTTATACCTCACAAACAACACAGTTAACTGTTAATGGAAAATTAACAAACCCCTGTGAGATATAGAAAGGGAATAGATAAGGAGATCCCTTATCACCATTGCTTTTTATGGTAGCTTTGGAAATATTGAACAGAAATATAAGAATTACTGGAGTGAAGATATGGAGAAATATATATAAATTATGTTTGCTAATCACTTGGTGATAATTTTGGAAGACCCATTGGAAGGAATAGAAATATTAAAGGAAAAACTAAATAATTTTTTTTTTGGGGGGGTGTTAGCTGGTTTTAAAATTAACAAGATTTGTTAAAGATGAAGATGTTAACAAAGAATGTAACATGGTTCTGACAGAACCAAGTTCAAAAGAACTTCGAGGCATTGTTTTCCTTAAAGAGTCTTTTATTTGGGAAACAAAGTATCGGCACTACATAGTTGAACCCAAAACTAAATTCCCCTCCCCTGGATACAAAGTTTCAAAGTACAATTCCCACCCTCAATAATCTGTCATAAAGCACATTCCCCAATTAGCTTATAGTGCGGGCTTTCTCCCCAGCTCTCCAGCCTGCCAAAACATTATCAGCTCCGGACCCAGTTTGTCCTTGAGTTCCCACGGCAGGGTTATTATTATGGCTAACTGAGCTCGCATCCCAATCCCCCCTCCCTGCTCCAACTAATTCTAAAAGCAAGAAAAAGGAAAAGAGAAAATGGCTGCTTTTTCATCTGTTGTCAAAGCAAAAAATCCGATATTAGCAGCATTGACAGAATGTGAAAAATGGAAAAACAAATGGAATTGATGGGGGAAAATGGTTTTCAAATCAAGAAAAAAGTGAAATACTTGTCTATCGCTATGATTAACATGAATTATATATTGTACCAGAATGAAATCAAGAAGGACATGTTAAGATGGGATTAGAATTGTCATTGTTGGGGAGAGTTTCTTTTGCCAAGAATAATGTTTTTGTTTCAAACAATGCCCTTTATAATAACTGATTATCAATTAAACAATGGGAGAAAGATATATCTAAGCTTGACTGGCAAGGGAAAAAACCCATATTTATATTTATATTTTAAATATAAAATACAGGTTGTCCGCAACTTACAGCAGTTCATTTAGTGATCATTTGAAGTTACAATAGCATTGAAAAAGTGACTTATGACCATTTTTCACACTTATGACCATTACAGCATCCCCGTGGTCATGTGATAAAAATTAGATGCTTGACAAAATTAGATGCTTGGCAGTGTCTCAAGGTCATGTGATCACCTTTTGCAACCTTCTGACAAGCAAAGTCAAGGGGGAAACCAGATTCACTTAACAACCATGTTACTAACTTAACTTCAGTGATTCACTTAACCACTGGCAAGAAAGGTTGTAAAATGGGAAAACCTCACTTAACAAATGCCTCACTTAGCAGCAGAAATTTTAGGCTCAATTGTGGTTGTAAGCTGAGGACTACTTGTATCTTAAGATGCAAAAGAACTGGGAGATTCAGATTGCCTGATATGAAGTTGAATTTTGCAGCCTGCTGCTTAGTCTTAAATGTTGTAATCCAGGTGTGTCAAACTCAACTTCATTGAGGGCCGCATCAGCATTGCGGTTGCCTTCAGGGGGCTGGGTGGGTGTGGCCAGGTGTTCTGTCCCCGTCTGACACACCCACCCAAACAGCCAGCCGAGGGTTAAATAACTTCTCCACACTCCACGCCACAGATAAGAAAACTTGGCAGCAGCTCCGTAGCTGCCTGCCAAGACTTTTACTCAGAGAACAAAAAACAATACACACAGTTAGAAATTAAGTCCACAGCAAACTACTTCACCAGAGATTTAGCTTTGTCCGTCACAGAGTCCAAATGGCCACCACCTCCCTTTTATAGCCTGTGGGGTGTGGTCCAGTGACTCAGCTTAATCTCTGGCACGTCTCCTTTTCTGCTGCGCACGCTTGTCGCTCCTACGCTGGCGTGGATCCAGCCACAATGTATCTTCATCACTATCCGAAATACCTGGCTCCTGGCCAATCTCAGAAACACCTGGCTCCTGGCCAATCTCAGAACCACCTGGCTCCTGGTCAATCTTTTCTCCGTTGGGAGACACCTGAGGCATTGCCAAAGAGGAGGGTCCTGGAGAGGGAGGCCTGGCCATCTCCTCTCCTTCATGTTCGGAACCTTCTTCCTCTGATAAGAGGGGCTCACAAGACGGAGCCACAACAGCCAGGGTGGGTGCAGCCTACTGGGTGGGCATGGATGAAGTGGGTGTGGCCTACTGGGTGGTGTGGCCAGCTCTACATTGTTTGTGTCAAGGGTGCTTGTGAGGGCCTGGGCAGGAGTGGGATAGATCTGAGGGTCTCTGGCAGAAGGGGGTGGGACCGGGGCAAGTGCCAAGGCATGGTCCACTGGAGGAGCCTCACTGTTCCTCTCAGGCCATGCAGGAGGGAGAGCTTATGGAGCTAAGACTGAATGCGTTTCAGCATAGAGGGCCACCACAAAATTGTACATTGGCTCCCGGCTGGCCTGGGCCAGGGCCAAGGCAGAGGGGGCCGTTCCCTCACTGTTTCCAAGATGGCTTCGCAGGCCACATGAAACCACTTCGCGGGCCGCATCCAGCCCCCGGGCCTTGTGTTTGACATGTCTGTTGTAATCTAAATGAGAATGTTTATGAAATGTTGTACCATTGGTATATGATTCAAGAAAAATTGTCTAGAATATGTAAAGATTCTTCAAATTTATGCTGAAAATATGAACAAAAGGGGTTTTGTGTCATATTTGGCGGACCTGTAAAATAGGACAGAAATGTTTATATTCAAGTACATATAATGGTACAATTTTTTTTAGCTATCAACATTTAGTTGAAACTTGAATTTTTGTTGCTGGGATTAATGGACAACCATAGAAAACAGCCATGGAAGATTATTTTTATATGGGATTAATTTGTGATTTATGGGTTTGAAGATTAGAAAGGTTAATTTATGGAAAGAAGGAAATTATGATGTCACTTTAGACAGAGGATAAGATACAAGTGCATGACCCCTGTCAAACAGATCCTAAACTGATTCTTTCTAATCTTTTCTTTTTTCTTTTTCTATTTTATTTCTTGCATTCACCATTCTTCCCTATTTTCTGTTTCTTTTCTAGTATTTCTATTGTTTATAGCTTGTTGAAAAAATCTTTGATAAAAATTATGTTGAAATAAGTCAATGAAAACAGAGAATCCATATTTAAAAAAATAGGATGAAAAATAACAACATAAAAGCAATTCTCACCAAAGACTGTGATCCTGAGCTGTAATTTAAATGTAGGATAACATCCACCTTTCTTTCTGGTCTCAGCAGAGGAGCAGAGCTAGTATTGATGAAGAATCCAGTATCTTCCAGAGACAAATATTCTTCCGTTTGGGTTAACTGATTGGGTGAAGAGTCCAGTACAGTGTCTTAAAAAAATAAGAGGAAGCCCACATTCTTGTAATGTGGGATGGTTTGAAATTGCCCAAAGAAATCCCTGCCCCCAGCCCCCAAAATGCATGCAACCTACTTGCCACAAATGAAAAGTTGGTTTTGATTAGATTTTCAAGCAGCCCTTATGTACTAAATTGCTGGAATCGGCTGCTTGAAATTGAAAAGGCATGCATTTGTTTAAATAACAATTTGAATTTTATACTTTGTGGTTCATGAGCCTCATTGTGTTTGTGCACTTGGGGGATAACTAAACCAAAAATTCAAGTTGGAAAAACAAGTAGAGTGAACTGAAAATGTATATGTTGATCATGATGAAAGGCACAGTCATGCTATGGCCTATTTAATCTATACAGGTAGTCCTTGACTTACGACCTCAATTGATCTCAAAATTTCTGTTGTTAAGTGAGACAGTTATTAAGTGAGTTTTGCCCCATTTTATGACCTTTCTTGCCAAAGTTGTTAAATGGATCGCTGATTTGTTATATTTGTAACACAGTTGTTAAGTGAATCTGGCTTCCCCATTGACTTTGCTTGTCAGAAGGTTGCAAAAAGTGATCACATGACACTGCAATCGTCATAAACATGAGTCAGCTGCCAAAGTCTGAATTTTGATCATATGACCATGCTGCAATGGTCGTGTGAAAAATGATCATAGGTTGGGTTTTTTCAGTGCCGTTGTAACTCCAAATGGTCACTGAATGAAGTATTGTAAGTCAAGGCTTATCTGCAACCACTGTGGCTTAAGACATGAAAGCTTCACCAACATAAAAATTGTGATTTCTTGTCAACAGTGCAGAAGTGCTGTCCTACTGCCTTCTTTCTGAACATTTATTTTCATCTTCCTAATTAGCCAGTTGTTGTTTTTTTAGAAATTTCCCGTTTAAAGTACTAACTGGGCCCAGCCCTGCTTATTTTTTAGACATCATGGAAGTTCATCTATCTATTCTTGTATTAAAATACTAATTTAAAAAAACAATGAAATTACCTTGCCATCTAGAGAAGTTTTCATTCTCAAGGTATTTATTGTCTAGCTGGAGACCTTTGATGAAATTGTGGTATTGGGCAACTGATAAGCGATCTGTTAGGACATCTCTAAAAGCATTGGATAGCGGTCCAGCTGGGGTGTAGAGGTCTGTCTTCTGCTCATGTGGTTCAATAGTTAAATGAGGCTCTTCATCTACAGAAGAGAAATTATAATGAATGAAACACATTATTTGTCTGTATTTGGCTTAGATTTTTAATCCTTTGCAAAAGTAAAGATAGTCTTCGACCTACAAAGATTTATTCAGTGAATGTTCAAAGTTACAATGGTACAGAAAAAAAGTGATTTATGATCCGCCTTTCACATTTACAATACTTGCAGCATCCCCGTGGGATGATCAAAACTCAGATGCTTGGCAACTGGTTCATATTTATGACGGTTGCAGTATCCCGGGGTCATAAATGTTTATTACATTTATTAATAAACATGTTTATTACATTTATCAATACATTTTTAGCTTATACATATCTTAATTACTTTTACATTCAATCTTTATAGACAATCAATATCCTGTTTATTTGTTTTCCCCAATTTTTAATTTTTCATCAATATTCAAATTTAACTTTTAATATTTATACTTCCAAGTTTTAAGTGACCAAAAGTTTCTTTATCTCAATTCATAACAAAATCTAGTATTCAAAATACATATCTTGCCTATTTGAGTATATTCTATTTTAATTAGTAATATAAAATCCTCTCTAATAAATCAAAACCCCAATTTTCTTCAGCCTTATTCTGGCTTTCTTCCTTTGCCAGCTCGCCTTCCATGTCAATGCTTTTAAGTCATCAAATAGATCTCCCTCTGTTGTTATATATATTATGTGAAATAAAAGAGACCATCCAGGTCCCATTTTTTTGGAAGGGCTAGTGAATCGTCTCTCTATTATTCCAGATTCCCATAGTTGTCCTGATATGTTTGTCTTCTCTTTGGTCTGTTCTTCTTCTTGCTCCTCAAGTTTCTTCTGGTTTATATAGAAAGTCTTTTCCATTTTCAGTGTTGTCTGTCCCTTTTCTGGATTTTTCATTGACTGTATTTGTTGGTCAGTTGAATCCTCTATCATAGTATTTAATTGTTCCACTTCTTCTGTTATTTTCTGCATAGTTGATTCTTTAACTGTAGTCAAAATTTGGGTTTGTATATCTATGCTGACATCTTGTTCTTTTCTGTAGCATCTTATTTCATCGCAAGCTGAAAGAATGGTTTCATGTATTGCTTTCAAGATAAAAAGAATCTGTTCCTGGTCTTCATCCATATTCTCTTAATGGTGTGTTAAATTGAGGGCTTTAAAGTCAGAGAATGAAAATAATTTTATAACTGAGTATAGAACACAGCTGAGCTTCTCACAGCTGATATTTGTCAAGTTGAAAAAGTCTTATCTGTAGTCTGGGTTTCAAGCCAAGTCCCCTTTAGACAATAACAAGTTGTAATATCAAACTTGTCCACAAGATGTCACCAATGCCGTTTAAGGTTTTTTAAGTCCAAACTTTTTATAATCCTTTTTCCAATTTTATTTCTTTTTTGTAAATAAAAACCAAAGTCTTCAGTAAAGATAAGAAATCTTTTGGTCCCCAAATTTTAGAAGCATATAAATCCAGTTAGATTAAGGTTATTCTTTAACTCCCCTGGATAGTCAGTCACCGCTATTCTTAGAGGGTGGGATAGAAGTTCCCTTCCCTTTCTCCTTGCAGGGGGGAAGATACATTGGGCAGCTTTTACAGGAAAAGAAAATACTTAGGATTGAAGAGAAGTTCAGATCTCACCCAGTCTCATCCACACTGCTTTAGAAGTGCCTGGTGGTAAGTTTGACTTCGGCTGTCTGCAGCCTAGTGACGAGCCATATTTCTATGGCCGGTCTTTCGTCCGCTGGTTTGGATGGCTGCCCCAGATCGAGCGGAAAGTCTACTTCCCTCACGCAATTAAGCGGGGGTCCCCTCCTTGCTTGTTGCCCCTACAGGGCGACTCTTGACCCTTTCCAGGGTCCCCCAGCAGAGTGAAACCGAATGCGGAAGACGGAGCTTGCCTTCCGGTGGCCGCAATGGCAAACCAGAAGTCTCTTGTTCAACTATTTCATTTATCTAAATATGCAGTAAATTATATTTCATAGGAACTGAAAATTCCTTTATACGTGGAATATTTTATGGTTTCTGAGTTTTTTTCTGCATTGTTTACATACAGTTTAAAAACATTAGTAACATGCTCATTGTGTTCAATCAATCAGCAATTGATAAGAGATGGTATTAAGAAACAAATATGGGTATTTGATCCAGGATCAGTTAGGGTTAATATTTGGGATGATTTGGAATTGAAGCCATGGTAAATTTTCTATGAGTTATTACAAAAACAATTTGTTAACAGAAAACGTTGGAATTTCAAGTTTGTCTTTCTTTTATTATTAATAATAATTTGTAATTATTTTTATACTTTTATATACTATGCTTATTGTTGTTCTTGTTAACTATTTTGTTATTAATGTAGTATATAGATGACAGGCTAACAATTTGTAAACAAATTTAGTAGTTTCAAATCTTTTTGGCCTGTTTCGCAAGAGATGAGAAATTAACACTATTGTATTACATTAATCAGCATTCAACTAGGGAGGATATTATGGATATGTGTTTTAGTCTTTTTTTCCTTTTTTTTCAAACACTTTTTCTTTTTAATGTCTTGTTTCTTGTGTTTTTGATTCTTTTGTTTTTTTAAAAAGCATTTTGGCATTTTGTATTTTAACTTTCTTTGAATAAACCAAATATTATACCAAAAAACAAAAACCCAACCATTAGTAACAAGAGATAAGAGTGGTATGAGAACAAACCTACCAATATTCATAATTTGGTCTTGAGTCCATTTGTGCCAAAAATCTTCGGAACTGTGACTTTTATTCCAGAAATATAGCAGATTAAGGGAAAATATGCTGCTCCACATGCCTGCCCAGAAGAATTAACATAAATGATTTTTATCTCCTTCCCCATCTCAGTAATCATTAAGTAAATCTTGAAGGCAAAATTGGTAGAATTAAATTATTTTCTCTCCTTAATTCTGCATGTGGTTTACTGATATTTCCTTAATACACCCAGTGCTTTTTTTGTAAAAAAAAAAAAAAAAAAAAAAAAAAGAGGTGCCAGAACTCACACACGTCATACAACCCGCCTTGCCTACCCTACAAGGTTCCATCCAAAAAAAGTGCCGGAACTCCGTTCTGGGCGTTCTATGACAAAAAAAAGCCCTGAATATACCACTACACATTTCTTCCTCTACCACTGCGATCATTGTTGTTGTTGTTAATGGTGATGTTTTATCTTGTTTGAGGAACGGTTCTGTAGAACTCAAAAACTCACACTCTATTTTGTGGCTTTGAACCCCTAATTAATATGAATGTGAAAAATTCCCGAGAGCATCTTGCTTTATTTTAAGACTCAGTTAAACAGTTGTGTAATTATTATTATTAACTTTACAATCAACAATCTGTTTTTTGTATTAAGAGAACAAGTGCACTATTTGAATAGAGTGCATTTGGATGGAATTATAGTACATTCAGATTTTTTTAAAATAAATAAATAAATAAATTTGTTAGTTTACTATAAAGTACAAACCTGTCATTTATTACCTTGCAAATAACAGATCTGAGTCTCTGGTAGCTTTTTCATTAGATGCCCCATAAAGAATTCACTACCAAAATCTTCAGTCCGAACAAAAGCTCCATATTTTAGTATTCCCACTTCGTAAGGTGTGAATTCCAACCATTCTGTAGAAAGAATTATAGCCACACAAATGAAAGCACCATTCCCTCAGTGCATTATCTCCAGCATTAGGCAAGATCAGGCACACAACAACAGGAGGTTTTTCTGTGTACTTTTCTGTATTCTTCCTTCCCTTCTTTGTTAGTATTGTTTATTCTGTTTTAATTATAGGGTTTTTTTAAAAAAAAATGCTTAAATGATATGGCATGTACCAGTTTGTTCTTAATTGATGTTATTTGTATTGGTTCAAAAATTCTATCTAAAAAGTAAGAACAACTCAGGGCCATAGGTTGGACGTGGAGTTTGAAAAAACCCATGGCATCAGTGACAAACCTGTTTTATTGTTTGCCAACAGTATGGGTGTGTACACACAGTAATCAGGATAGAGACATGAAAGATTTCAATGTAATAACACAAATAACTGTGTGGTCTTACATATCCATTTGGGCATATGGAAGGAACATGGCCCAGCTATAAATAGTTTGCTATTTATTATTTTTGCAGCTGCTATTTATTCAGTTAAAAATGTAAGGATTAATAACATGATGACATATTTCATTTGATTCTAAAACTGGGATGCCTCAAAAGCAAAAACAGTCTCATCACTGATAATTTACTGAGCAGTTTTGCACCAGCTGCTGTTTCTTAGCCTGGAGTTTCTTCTGGAATTTGAAACTGAATGGATTAAACAAGTACAGTTGGCTCCAGCTGATGATTTCAGACTAGTAGACTACTGTAATCTTGTGTATTATTGCAAAACTATAATATCTATGTCTAATTATCAGTATATGAATATTTATCCTACTCATCATTGATTATTTATTGGATTTATATATCACCAGTGTCCTGGTGGCTTGTAAACAAAAATTAAAAGGTCCACAGTGTAACAGTAAAACAAGAAACAAGCAATAAAATATTAAAATGAATAATTAAAATGCCCATTACCACACTGTCTTTGGATTTCATATACTATGTGACATTTGCATCCAAGGGCCACGAGGTGGCTTTCAGTCTGAGATTACTAATGTGCATTTCATTTTCCCTCCCTGTTTCATAAAAGTATCAACAAATCTATATATCTAGCTAATCAAAGATCTCTTGGCATTGCCTCTTTGAATTTGGTATTACCTTTGAAATCCATAGTGCTGTACTTCTCCTTTACATTGATGCCAGTGTAAATAGGGAAAGGATTCTGCCCCTCGCTCACTGCTTTCTGTTGATCAGAAAGTTTATGGTTGTCTTTCTGTATTTTAAAAGGAAATATAAATCCAGTTAATGAAAGAAAATAAGATACTCTTTTGTAATAAATATATAACCTGTTCTGAAATTGTGTTGTGTTGCAAATGTTGACATCCACATATCAATTAGTTTTCCAAGAGAAGTGCCACGGGAATACCTGTAATCTTATTCTTCAAAGCATAGGATGGGACTTCCAGGTGAGAGAAAAGTGAACAAGATGTCACTGAAGGAGGGGAGAGGACAATTTGGGCTTGTGCTTCAGACAGGAGCTCCTTTCAAGGAGACATCAGGACAAGCAGTCAACCCATGGGTCTGAATGCTGGAAGAAGGAGGAAGCCATCAAGCGCTCAACCCTAGTGGAGCAATTAAGCAATGAAGGATACTAGATTCATCTGGTTCTTCTTTAGCTTTCTGGAATTCTAATTATTTTAAAGTTACAAGAGGTCTTTCAAGCAACAAGTTTAGAAAACTACCCACTTAAAGAATATAAAATAAATGGCAAAAAGCTAAATAATAATTTAATTCAAGAAAGATATAAATGCATTAAGAGGCCAGATTATTTGGGAATATTAGGATTTTTGCTAAGTTTTGAAATAAACAAATTATCTTCATGGGAATGTAACTTGTTTAATCTATCAGGAAAGATATGATTGGTTTGAAATTTGAAACCTGAGGGGTGCTGAAAGAACAGTGAACTTTATAAAATTACAGATAACAATATGACACATAAGACATTTCAAAGGATATTTGAAGAATCAGGGAAGGAACTTATAGCTAAAGTGCAACAATAAACTCTGCATTTGCAAATGCATTTTTAAAGAGGACTGTAAAGGGGAAAAAAGATGTGAAAGAGAAAAATGTGAAAAAACAAACAAACAGAGAGAGAGAGAGATAGACAGACAGCATGAAAAGATGAAACAAATTCTAACTCAGTGATGGCGAACCTATGGCACGGGTGCCAGAGGCAGCACTCAGAGCCCTCTCTGTGGGCACGTGCGTCGTCGCCCCAGTCCTAGGCCTTCAGCTGGGTTTTATAAAACCTTTTCGCTTTAGGCCTCCGCCGCCATGTGCAAAAAAAAAAGGTTCAATCAATCAGTCAATTTCAACTTCTCGTGGGGAAAAAAAAGATCTTGCAAAGTTGGAATTGATTGATTGAACTTTTTAGTCCCACCCAGTCTGCGTTATCACCGCAGCTGTGCCCACTCAATGGGCCACACCCACCCAATGGGCCACACCCACTCGGCACCCGACGATGCATAAGTGGGTTTTGGGTTGCAGTTTGGGCACTTGGTCTCTAAAAGATTCGCCATCACTGTTCTAACTGATGCAGAAACATTGGAAAATAAAGAAATTGTGGATTATAAAACAGAGATGACAGTGGAAATACAAATGATAAGCCTGGGCAAACATACAAAAGAGATTTTCTAAAGCCTTGATGAAATTTTTGAGATGGAGATTCAATCCTATAGCAGCTACACAATGATTTAAAGACCATGATTGTTAGAAGTCAATTAATATAAAGGTGACTTGTTTGATCAGGGTTAAAATAAGAAATATTTCTTTAAAAAGTTTGGAGACATTTTTATGGACTTTTTTTTCCAACATCTGGATTAAAATGATAACAATCACTGGAGGTTTTTAAGAAGAGACTGGACAGTCACTTGTCTGAGATGGTATAGGTTATCCTGTTTGAGCGGGGGGGGGGGCTGGACTAGAAGACCTTCAAGGTCCCTTCCAGTTCTATTCTATTCTATTCTATTCTATTCTATTCTATTCTATTCTATTCTACAATTTTTGAAATTGCAAATGGAGGAAGTGTTATGGGAAGAAGGGAAATATATATGAAATCTAACAGGGAGTGGGGAAATATTAAATTTATCTGTACTTGTTGCATGGAAGTTGGGAATCACTTCTTTAAATATTTTTTATTTCCTTTCTTGTACTTTGTATTTCTTTTCTTTTTGCTTTGTCCTTGAGAAGTTAGAAAGTCTGATGGAACTTTTTTTTTTACCGATAGTCCCACAAACATGTGGCGAAGGCTGAGAAGTGAACGGAAAAACGGAATGTAGCTGAAAAGCAGCTTAGTAAAAAAAACACTTGGGAGAGGAAAGGGCATCTGGGTGGGGCAAGCATGGCAACCTTACCCTGCGTGGCTTTGGCAGGTGTGTGGTAGGGGGAGGGAAGCAACTGGTCTACCACCATGTAGCGCCACCACGTTGCTTCTCTACCCCATGTACAGGCCCCACCCCACCCTCACAGAGTGCCCTGTTCCCACCACTCCCCCCCCCATGTGGCACCTTCTTTCCAGCTCCGATGCATCACTTCCTCTGCCGCTGTGTGGGACTAAAAATAAAGTTCAATCAATCAATTCCAACTTTGTGAGATCTTTTTTTTTCCCGCGAGAAGTTGAAATTGATTGAACCTTTTTTTTTTGCACACAGCAGTGGAGGCATAAAGCAAAAAGGTTTTATAAAACCCGGCTTAAAAAGCCAGTTGCCCAGGGAGATTTTGATGCAGGTTGCTCATGGACGGGACTGAAGACCTAAGACTGGGCAATGGTGCGCATGCCCACAGAGAGGGCTCTGCATTCCACCTATGGCACGCATGCCATAGGTTCACCATCACAGGTCTATGATTCTAGGAACAGCAAATATTATCTATACCATCCAGCCGAACATTGATCTGCTTGCAGGAGAAAAACCATGGGCAAGGTTCCTTAGGATTCACAGTCATACAGAAACTGCCTAAGAACCAGTAGTTTCACATCATAGTATAAAAAAGGTATTCTACCTCATCATTCAACATATATTCAATAAGGAGACCCCACAGATCTATGCAGGAAGGTTTTTGCCCTTCTTGTTTCCGATGTCGCAATTGTCTTTTGTAATATTCCAAGCGCTCCATGGAAAACATATTCAGTTTGCTCTTAGTTACATGTCTTTTAGCTTCATGAATTTGCTCATCTAGATTCTTTCTTGACCAGTATGCATCTTTGTACAACTTTGCCATGGTCCTAGGAAAAAGAATACAAAAATATAAACAAAATCTGGTTGGATTAAATATCACATATCCTTCCTTTAAGATGCCCCACTAAAGCAACAGCTCCCCTATTATACTATAATTATATTCCAAAGAAAGGAATCCATGTTAGATTCAGCCAGTAGAGCCAGTGTAGTCAGGAATTATTGGAATTGTAGTCCAACGTATAGGTGGTCCTTCACTTATAATAATAACAATAATAATAATCATTATGTTTAATGATTATTCAAAATCATGAAAGTGCTGAAAAAAGTTACTTATGACCAATCCACACATGACCATTGCAGCATTCCCCCTAGGTCACTTGATCAGAATTTGAGGGCTTGGCAACTGGCATGTATTTATGAGGGTGGCAGGGTCACTGGATCGCTATTTGCAACTTTCCCAGGGTGCTTTGGGCAAGCAAACTCAATGGGGAAGCCAAATTCACTTAATAACAGCATCAAAAAGGTCAAAAAAATGGGTGAGGCTCACTTAACAAAGGTATCACTTAGCGATGTAAGTTCTGTTGTAAGTTCAGGGCTACCTGGGGTATTTATCAACATGGAACTTCTATTTAATTCTTACAATTAATTGTAGACAGTAATTCAATAAAAAAAAGGATTTTTCTCAATATACATTTCAATCTCCCCAAATCTCCTTGGCACATTTATACCCTTTAGACCTCAAGTGGATTTCTCTTTTTAATGCAAATAAAGTTAAACGGAAAGCAGCAAGTCACAGACTTATTTCTCAAGTAGGTCAGTAATTTCATGCCCTACCCAAGTAATTAAAGAGCACAGACACTGAGCAAATTTTATTTTTCTAGCATCAAATACGCCTTAATGCCCTTACCAGGTTGTGCCAGACAATCCACTCAGGTATGTAGCACAGTCTAGGAGATTGAGCTTCTGAAGACCTCTAAGACTTCCATAGCATGCAGTCAGTGACCGCATACTGCCCCCTGTTGTCATGATGGCAACTACCGGGACCTCAAAAAATAAACAAGCATGTAACTCTCAGTTTTGAAAAGAGACAACAAAATTCAGGATTTAGACTAGGGCTTCTTCTGTACCTTCCCATGTTTCCCTTTACAAATACCCTTTGCTGCTGCTACTGTCTGGAGGTGGGAAGAGAGGACATTGTGTCCATTAAATAAGACACTCCAGGGAACTCCATATGGGCATCATTTTACCATTTATGAAATGATGTGTGTGTGTGTGTATGTGTGTGTAACATTCTGGCAACAAAGGTGCTTTTTTTGTGAGGCAACTGGACTTTCTTGTTTTTCTTTGATGATTTTTGGCTTCTCATCCAAGAAGCTTCTTCAGCTCTGACTGGATGGTGGGCAATGGCAGGATTTATACTCCTTGCAGATATCTTGAAGAAACGTCTTCAAAAAAAAACACAAGAAGTCCAGTTGCCTCGTGGAAAAAAAAGGACCTTTGGGACAACCATGACCTGGATGACTGAGAATCTCCATAGACATTCTAGCAACAGTATTTATAGTATCCTAAACCAGTTTCTTAATTGATTTTCCTTGTTTATTTTTGGCATTCTTATTAACCCAGAAAAAGAGCTGATTAAATCAAGCGATGATTGAATCTTTTCCTTTAAGCTATAAGTGTTATAATTAAGTTTGCATAGTACAGATTAGGTTTTGTGTGTTTGCTGACTTGTTTGTATAATTTAAAATAAGTATGGTATTTCATTCTTATGTTTGCTTGTGAGTTTAAAGCAGGGGTGTCAAACTCGCAATGTCACGTGATGTGTCACGACGTATCGCAACTTTTTTTCCATTGCCAGCAATGGGGTGGGGGCGGTTTTGGCATGACGCATCCAGCCCAGGGGCCAGCAGTTTAAGACCCCTGGTTTAAAGGATTTCATTTCTATTATTGCTTGTCAGCTTTCCCCATCCCCTCTCCTGAGTTCCTGTCAGCTATTAGCAACTTTGTTTCACTGATTAGTCAATATGTGATTTCTTATACTATATTTCTAATACAATTTATACAAATGTATAGATCCTTCCCATAATATGTATACATATAGATACGTATATGTACATACATACATACATACATACATACATACATACATACATACCGACAGACATCTATCTTTATGGAGGCAATTGTTTTAAATTCAGACTTCTCTTCTTTTTGGGAAAACATGATAGCACCCAACAATTTCTTAATAACTTATTGGATCCATTCCTTTACTGGTTTATTGAAATACTAGCTGCATAAGCCATCTCAGAGTCTTCCCAGCTCACCCCAACTTTTTCTCTCTTAATCTCAAAGACTTGACAGGCAACTTCTGTGTTTATTATGGTCCAGTTTGTGATATATTCATAGGAATACTATTCTATACTACTGTATTCTATACTACTGTAGTATAATGTAATTTATAGTTTGCAATGCAAACATATATAATTATATGTTTATTATATCTTTATAAATTATAAAATTATTTACATTATATATGATTTATATTACATTATATAGTATACACTACACTATAGGAATATAATGCACTAAAATTTATTTCTTTATTTATATATCACATTTATATTCTGCCATTTCAGGATGACTCTCGTCAGCTGTAGTAAAATGTAATTCTATTCTTTTAACTAATGGATGTGAAGATGTGTGAAAAGGGCACATGGTATTAACTCATGACATATATTATGTTAAGATGTGTCCTACTGAATTATATTTGCACATCAGAAATGTTTGCATTATTAATATATCAAAAACAGAGAAGCTAATTATGTAGGGCATATACAATCAAAATGAAGCTATTAAAATTTTGGCTAGCAATCATATAAAAAGTTTGTAGAATTACCTGGCTGATTAATATCTTTAGCATAAAATATTTGCTTATGATAAATAGGTTAGGAATGTAAACTATTCAGAGGTGCTAAAACGTGTCTGTAATTTACAATTTAAATATGTAAAAGTATCTCATTTTAAGAAAGAAGCAGCAGGTTCAGCATATTGATGCAGCATAAATAACATTCAGAATTCAACATAACTAACACAATTCAGCATAACTAACATATCCAAACAAAAATAGCCTTGCAACCAAATAAGTATGCCTTTACATTTAGTCCTAGTTATTAAAAATAGATCTTTCCACATAGACTAACTCTGTTAATGAAAAAATTATGTAACTATGGAATTAAACGTTTGGCACCCATCATTTTTAATAAGTCTCTTTGAGTTCTACAGGAAAGTTTCCTTAAACAATGATGGCAAATGAGAAACACAAGTCTATTGAAAAATCGCCCACACTAACTAAATGCTCCACTACCAAAGTAACTACCAACTACTTCATCAAAATGTATCTGACACTCAATCCTCTGCAGCACAACCAATGCAAGCTATGAAAAAGGATAACAGTGCCAGATATCAAAACATCTCAGAAACAACCAACAGATGCATCAATGTAGCATACGAATTAACTAAAGCCCTCCAAAACATCTTAAGTAAACCAAGAGCCGGAGCACCAGCTAGCAGTGAGAAGACATGATGAAAATTCCTTAATTTCACAACATATGGACAGACTTAACCATAGATTCAACTAGAAACTGTGAGTATACTAGATCAAGCTAAATCCAGAAAAAGCTAGGGAATTCCTGGCAGCTTGGCATTCATCAACAGATAAACAGGTAAACAACATTTACACACCACTCAAAAGTAACTATAAAACAGCTAAAAAGGAAACAAAAAGACTGGAACACCCCTCACTAGCAATTAACACTTGCATAAGCAGGGATTGGTACTAGAATTAACTCCAGATGATCAATCAAGCAGTAAACAATGGTCTAATCAAGGAACTACCAAAATGGAAACAACACCTCCACCAATATACAAATGCTTCTTATCTGGGTAATGAAACATCTTCAAGAAAAGAAGCAAGCTTAGAGAATTCCAAGGCCTCCACAGTTAATCTCTGAGTTACACATATTCTGTTCTATTGATATCTAATTACATTGTAATCCTAATAGTACTGACTTTTCAGCACTTGATTGTTTCCAGGGCACAAGGTGGCAGTAAGGTGTGACAGAGCGTTAAGGATGTACTCTGCGTCTCGTCTTTGTCTATCACTGTGCCTGCTGTTTGTGTATAAGAATGCTATTTGTGGTCAATTCCATCTGTCTTCCTTCTCAGATGCATATAGAGCACATGTTCCTTTGACTCACTTCCTAGTAAGATCACGGGTGTCAGGCTAGATCACGGGTGTCAAACTCGCCGCGTCATGTGACGTGTCGCAACGTATTGTGACTTTTTCCGCATTGCCGGAGCTGGGATGGGCACGGCCTCCACATGATGCAGTTTGACACCCCTGGGCTAGATAGTAATCTTTACCTATCCATATTATATATGTGCTGTAAATAAATCTTTCTATTACAGTTATAAAGCCTGCTTCATTAATCCTTGTACAGATGGGATTCCCACTCAAAGGAACCCTCACCTGTAAATACACAGCTCTTTAACCTCAACTAGGATATTTTATTTAAATATCTGATAAGTAATATGGCATTATTACAATTATAATTATAATATAATTATTAGAGATACCAGATTTAAAATTAGAATGAAGACAGACTAAAAGAGGTAGAAGAAGAAATTGGGAGCTTTTGCTTTCCATTCAGTTAAGCTAATTTTCAAGTTATTCTCAAACCTTAAATTATTGTCAATCTTAACATTAGTTTGTTAAAAATGTTTTCTTTATAAGCCACATAAAGTTAATTTATTTAAATTAACTGCAGGCAAGATTCATTGTGCTTTGCTTAATAAATTAACCACAACAAGTTTCAAAATGAATCTCAGTTTTGATTAAGCCAACATGGTGACAAAAGCTAGAATTGGCTGCCTTCAATTCTAACATCATAGAATTCAAGGCAGCCACTTCTGCCATCAGGTTTGATCTCTTATACAGTGCAGAAATCCAGATTAATGTTTTCCCCACAAATGGCTGTGTAATCTCCAGTTAAGCACCCAATGAGAGGGAATCCACCCTCTCCACCAACTAGTTCTTTCATTTAATTTATTTGGTTGACCATTTCCTAATGGTCAACCAAATGTTTCACCTTCTGGAATTAAGGAATATTGTTTCTAACTTCCTTTCAGGTATTTGGTGAGTGCTTGCTCACAAGTCGCAATTCTTATTACTGCATGAGCAGCTGAAGAAATGGAGACACACAAAACAATGAGAGATTAGATTAATCCTCATGATGATGTCTATATGTGGTCAATTGGAATCCTTCAGGAATAACTGACACTCTGAATCATACACACCTCATGGTCCTGCAGGTCCTTTTCTAGCCTGAGAACCTTCTTCAAGGCAGCAGTGACAATGTTCTTTCTTTTGTGTAAGAAATCTTGCTCTTGTGAACAAAGGTCATATCCCAAGCGGAGGTCAGGATTGGTCTTACTGAATTAAATACAGAAAGAAAGAAATGTCGGCATACCTGTTCCATCTTCATATTTGAAACCTTCTTCATTACTTGAAAATGCTAATGATCAAGGAAATCTTGAGTGACAGCTTGTTTTTTTTCAATAATCCTATAGTGACTACTTAATAAATGTGACATGAGAAGAATAAGTTATAAAGTAATTTGTTTTTAAATGGCAAATGACAATATTTATACAATGTTTTTCCATTGTATTTATTTTGATTACCATGTGTACAAAACAGAATGCCACTAATTACATCATCTCTTTTGCTATTAAAAGTGACTTTGGAATTCATGCCACAACCCTACGTACATATTACATGTACATGTAATTACAACAGAAATGAAAAATATTTGGCCTTATGTAATACAAACACTGCTAATTCTTTTAGGAACAAGTCCGCAAACAAAGGTTGGGGAAATAAAATTGAATAGAACAGAAAGAAACAGAATAGTTAAAATTGTAGCCATTACCATCCAAGAGAGGATGGATGTCTTACCAGTCTTTTGTCTTCACATGCAAAGCAAATTTCTTATTCTGAAAATTCAGAATACAAATATAGGTTTCTTTACATTATTAACATCTTTCATTCCAGAAATCATCTGTAATTTCTGGCACACGTATAAAAAGAAGTGGCTATATACATTTCACTTGCTGGCCAGAACCCCAGACATAAATTGGTTACCGGATAGTCGATATTATTCTGAATGGGATATATAATCACAAGTACTTATGCTTATAATTTAAAAGTTTATTTTTGAGACCATGTGAATATTTCATGTATATTTTAAGTAGTTAGTCAACACATTTTTCAGCAGGATATAGGCTGTCAACAAAATAAAATTTGGTTGACAAGTTTGATGTAGTGGTTAAGGCATCAAGCTAGAAACCAGGAGACTGTGACTTCTAGTCCAGTGTTAGGCATAAAGCCAGCTGGATGACCTTGGGCTAATCACTCTCCATCATCCCTTGGAAAAAGACAATAGTAAAACCACTTTCTAAGAAACCATGCCAAGAAAACTACAAAGACTTGACCAGGCAGTCACTAGGAGTCCAGATTGACATGAAGATATACAGACACAGACACAAACCACAGTCAAACAGCTATACAGTTTTTAATGAAAAATGAATTGCATTTACATCCATCTGAATATTACAACATTTCTCAAAATCTTGAAGAAGAATTTTCAGTTTAAGAGTTTTTAAGTTTAATTTTACATTTGAAGCATAGGTTGGTGATAGCAGTTGCTGTTTATTACTTTTATCATAATTTGTAATTAATGCAATAATGGTTCTAACTAGAGTGTTGTTTTCTGAGATAAATCAGTAAAATTTGTTGGATGCAAAGAACCTGGAATTCAAGTTCAGAATGCAATTGATTATATTGAGATGGTATGTTGATTTTTCCACTGCTATGTCTGAGGTCTGTAGGATTCAACAGAAGAAACAGAAGTACAGAGGACTGCAGTCAAAAGAGCAAAATATTTCCTCTGCATGAATAGAAACACAGTCCATTCATCAAAGCAACAACATCTTCTGATTAAATTCTATGGTTCTGCATTCTGTTGCTTTACTTAACTAATATATTATTACATGATTCCAAGCATGCAATTTATGGAACATATCAAGAATCTTTGGTAAAAATGCATACCTACATCGTTCTTTTTGGAACCTTTATATTGCAAAAATAGATTTTAAAAATACAATTGATAGAAATTGGTGCAGACCTTCTATTCCAGACTATTTTCATACACATTTGAGATTTTTTTTCTCATGCAGATCATACCATCGTAACCATAGTTCAGTTAGAACATGTGCTATGGCAGAGATAAATTAGCTTCCCGTCCCTCTCAGCCCAGATTGTGGGAGAAGTCAATTTAAAACATGGAAGCAGTTTAAACCAATATTCAGCAAAATTCTACTCTTACCTCAGCTAATACTATTTTCTTGGTCTGAGGAATTGCATTTACTTCCACTTTTACAGATTTTTCTTCTTTATTATAAGAACATGACTCCTGGAAAAATAATTACACTTGTGTACCCAAAAGAGTAGAAAGTAGGACGATATGCAATCAATCAATACCCAGATAGGCAGAGATTAACACAAAGATTAATATTAGACCACCAATCAAGCATTATAGCCCAGTGAAAGAACCACCAATTCAGACAAATAAATAGTAAACTACAGTCTAATCAAGTAACCATCAGGACCACTCTCATCAACACTGACAGGACAAGTCACAAGTATATAAACCAAGAACAAAATCCCACTCCCTTCTAACACTGGTTAATATTACCTCGCTGAGTAATGAAATGTCTGCAAGAAAATAATCAAGCTCAGAGATCCAATCTGGGTCAATGACCAGGACCAGAGATTTTTGTCTTCCGAGCTTTCAGACTTGTGCTGGAGCCCCCATCCTCAGGGAACGTCTCTCTAGTAGAGAGATGGGCTCCAGCACAAGTCTGAAAGCTCGGAAGACAAAAAACTCTGGTCCCGGTGACCGACACAGATTGGATCCTGCAACATTATCCTGGGACACGTATATTTGCCCTCATTCACCAGCTCAGAGAGTCCAAAAGATCCTGTGATTGAACCTTAAGCTACAAATATTCTCTTCTATCTCTGTGCAATTTGTGCCATTCTTCAGTATAAATGTGTTCAAAACTGATACAATAAGAAAAAGAGAGCCTTTAATAAGAAAATAACATTTGATAAACTCACAAATAAATAATCTAGATCCTTCTTTGGTAATCTAATATCCAATGTTAGGTGTTTATATTTAATATAGTGAAATGTAGATTTCATACAGAAGTCAAAACCCAAACTAAATTCCTTATGTTCTTCATGAGATCCTTTTGCAATAAGATATAGTCTTTTTTCTATAAAAAAAAAGGAAAAGAGTGTTCACAAAAGCAATTGCATATGTTTTTAATGCCACTTTTTAAAAAACAAAATGGGTCTACAATGAAAGAATCCATCTAGAATGCATTTCAGTAATCCAGTCAGAAGATGCCACTTACTGGAGAAATAGATGCTGACTAATTTAAGACTATCATGTGGTAGGCAAGATTATGCCACATTATGCTACATTAAAGGAAGATTATCCTTAATTTAAAAGGAAGGAAGGAAGAGAAAGAAAGAAAGAAAGAAAGAAAGAAAGAAGAAAGAAGAAAGAAAGAAAGAAAGAAAGAAAGAAAGAAAGAAAGAAAGAAAGAAAGAAAGAAAGAAAGAAAGAACATTTAAAATGCAAATTTCCCCATATGGCTAATGTAAACTGCCAACTCTAGCTGAAACTAATGCTGGAAATTTACTGTCCACCCAAACTGTATGAATGAGGCCCACTTGTATAGGTACTGTATGTGCATATAGATAGCTATACCTGTCAGAAACCACAACCCAACAAATTATTTGAATGAACAATGATTAATCTCAGTCCCCTATAAAATAAAACATCCCATTTATAAAATCAGCGTATCTCCATATTTGTATACCAACCAATCTCTCACATGGAAAAGCTGAAATACACATACGTCAACACCTACCCTTCCATACTCCCTGTGGAAACAGGAAACAGAAAGAAGAAACAAAAGTGTTAGCAGTGCTGGACAGGAAAGGGCAAAGATGGGAGAGAAGAAAGCCGGCTCAAGATATGCCAGTGGGAGTTGCTAATTGACTAAGAGTGCAGGAAATATAGAACTTCTGTTTAGACCTCACCCAAAAATTTAGGATGCACCAAGGAAGGAAGCAAGCAACCTTTCCAAACTAAGCTATCCATACTTTTCAGCAGAGAGCTCTACAGTTCTTGGCAACAACAACAACAACAACAACAACAACAACAACAATAATAAATAATAATAATAATAATAATAATAATAATGATAATGATAATAATAATAATAAATAAATAATAATAATAATAATAATAATAATAATAATAATAATAATAATAATAATAATAATAATAATAATGATGATGATGATGATGCATGGCCAGTACATTAAAAAAATAGCTGGGAAAGCAGATAATAACAAGACCTGGCAATGGCTAAGAGCAGGAAAATTGAAGAAAGAGACCGAGGGACTAATTCTGGCTGCACAAGACCAAGCCTTAAGGACAAATGCATACAAAGTCAAAATTGAGAAGACAGCAACAGACAGTAAGTGCCGCCTATGCAAAGAAGC
>NW_015386719.1:892312-1005355 GCF_001527695.2 Protobothrops mucrosquamatus
TAATAATAATAATAATAATAATAATAATAATAATAATAATAATAATAATAATAAAGTTGGAAGGGACCTTGGAGGTCATCAAGTCCAACCCCCTGCTCAGGCAGGAAACCCTATACCATTTCGGACAAATGGCTGTCCAGTTTCTTCTTAAAAACTTCCAGTGTTGGAGCATTCACCGCTTCTGGAGGCAGGTTGTTCCTGCTCATCCATTTATTCTCAACCTGGTCTTTTATTCTTCTCAACAGAACTAAGAGCACCACCAGTCCCAATTCACAAGTAGAGACGTAGAAGAAAAAATCCAGCTCCATGTTCTTGTAGAGTAAATACAGTATACAATGTTGCCTGGTACTTCACTCATTTCAAATGACGATATTCCTTTATTAGAAATATCTTTTTCACACAGTTTGACTAGAACTGAAATAGGTTAAAGAGATAATTCTTGATGAATCGCATTTATCTGTTAGATTTACTGGCCACCCAACTCCAGAGCAATTCAGTTTACATTTTAAAAGAGCAGATCAGTGTTTCTTAAACTTTTTTCCTCTCAAGAATCCCTTCCCACTTTAAAAAAAAAATAATAGAGGGCCCCAAGAGACCTTTTGTTTGTATGAGTTATATTTATTGTTAAGTACCATATCAAAAATTAAAACTGACACATTTGATGATGATGCCGCTTCCCATGTGCTTAGGGATTTTAATATTGTTTAGGCTGACAAAATGTTGAGAATCTCTGAGGATCCTGGAGCATACTTTAAGAGACATTGGAGCAGATAAATAACGACAAAGAGAATACATCAAAAAGTTGCTTAGTATCACCTTAGTGAGATGGGCGACATAGAAGTTTAATAAAATAAATAAATAAATAAATGTCTGTACAGGAGAAACTCCATATAGTACCAGAAATGTCAGGGACTTGGCAGCCACCCTACCCCAAGAACTGGAAGAACAGCCAGTTTTTTTTTTTAAATTTCTGGAATACCATCAGGGTGGGAGCCACACCCTGCATGATTACAGATGTTACACCTTCTGTGAGTTTACAGAAAAAGTAATATTACTTGAGTTTTGCGCCTTTTTCTTCTCCACCTCGACCTCCAAACAGGAAACTTGTCGAGACTAAAGAAACACAAGGATATATTAGAAGACACTAAGTTCGAAATTAAAGTGTAAAATTCCTGCTATTGGTTTTCCATCTGAATGACAGGATGGTATGCCAACCAGCATTGTTTGGGGTGGTGGTGGTGGTGGATGAATTGCTATAATCAGTGGTGGGATTCAGCTGGTTCGCACCACTTCGGCAGAACCAGTAGCTAATTTTTTGTTGCCCAGGCCCAGAATGGACTTCCGGAAGCAGCATCCCTACAGACAACCGGTCGTTCACATATTTGAATCCCACCATTGGCTATAATAATAATAATAATAATAATAATAATAATAATAATAATAATAATAATAATAATAATAATAATAATAATAATAATAATAATAATAATCCTCATCCTCATCATCATCATCATCATCATCATAAAGTTGGAAGGGACCTTGGAGGTCATCTAGTCCAACCCCCTGCTCAGGCAGGAAACCCTATACCATTTCAGACCAATGGCTGTCCAGTCTCTTCTTAAAAACTTCCTATAGCAATTCCTACAAGTGTTGAAAACAATAGTGAAAACAGTGGATTTATCATTCCTATAACATAATATGGCTGAGAGCAACTACTGAAATGTAACTCTTTTGTCAATATATTTAAAGTGACAAATATTCTTTGTTAGCAATCCAAATTTTGAAAAATGTATGTATGTATATATGTATGTATGTATGTATGTATGTATGTATGTATTTAACATATAATATATAAAATATATAAAATCTGTACAAGGAATCTAACTACTAGATCAGTGGGATGGTTTAATAAATATAAAAATATTTTATTTTTAATGTTTTATTTATTACTATTACTATATATTCATAATATATGATATATAAAATATAAGTATATTGATACATGTAAAATATTCTTATTTTATATATTGCTTGCACTATAGAAAATAGCCCTAGAAATAGTAAAAAAAAAAGCAGTTTTTACACATATTTATTATAAGAAAGAGATGGAATATCTATATATTGATAACTTTATAGTAAAAAAACAAATAGGACACAATTGGGAAAAAAATGTGTTTTTTTTTCTTTTTGTATGGAAAGCAAATAGTGCTGGAATTTCAACCACTTCAAGTTCTACCGATAGCTTGACTAAAAAGGTCAGGTAAAATGGAATAAATTGGTAAATAAATGTTTACAAGCCTGAGATAATAAGCTAGAACAGAAGCAATTTTTTTTTGCAAAGCCACAATCAAATTTACACAAAAAAAGATTTGAGGTTTGGTTATGAAAAGGATGTCTCAATTATTCTTAATGAAGAAGACAGCATCATGGGCAAGTACCGTAGATTAAATACTTACCAAAAGAACTCCATTTGTAATGATTATTTCAGACATTCTTGATCTAAAAAAGAAATCATATTATAATTACTTTATTTTGCTATACATAAGCAAAGGTGATACAGCAAGGCAGGATTCTTAAAGTTATTGTTAAAAAAAAGGCCTAATGGCAATTCCTAGAAATGTTGAAAACAACAGGGAAAACCACTAGTAGCTCAGGATGTTTAAAATACAAAGTTTCTTATGAGGTTTTGCAAAGCAGGACTGCTAAACAGTAGAGTATCGTTAGGTCTTACTATCAGTGAAGGAAAATATTCCCCAGTATTTCATACAGATGACAAGCAGGGATATTGTAGATTCTGTAGAGATTATTTAGATTCTGATTTTACCCACCTGTGTAGTAACTCAAATTCTAATTCCAGCTCCTCATGTTCCTGAAATTAGAGGAAAATAAGTGCACATTTTCCTACCAAAATAAGTTCTAAACGCTTTTTTAGGAATTCTGAGAGCTGTAATCTCACTACAGCTGGCACAAAGATGCCTATTCTTTGTATTACTGTTATGTTCAAGAATAATACTACCTGGATTTTAACCACAATTGCTGAATAAATTTATAACACTAAATCATAATGGTTGAATGGGCACATCAAATGGAACTAAGAGTAGAACAGTAAAAAAAAAAAGATATTATTCCAAATCTCTTAATATCACCAGCATGATAGGTTGGGTAGTATATGCAAGTTTGAATGATTGCATAGTTCACATTTGTATGTCATTTCCAGTGCTCTGAGAATGAGATACAAGACCCTAAGTTAGCTGTCTACTAACTCCATTTCACTCTCATTGTAGCCATAAAAGATGGACTAGTCTCAAGAAAGGAAAAATTCAAGCTCATCTCTCTCTCTCTCTCTCTCTCTCTCTCTCTCTCTCTCTCTCTCTCTCTCTCTCTCTCTCTCTCTGGTCTATAACTGATTGTTAACAAAATCTACAATTCTTTTTAGAGGATTTTTATTTTAGAGGTTATCATACGGAGCTGCTATGCTTCAAAATGTATTTATATTTATTTTGAAAAGTACATGCCAGACATCTTTATAGAAACATTACAAAATGGTTTTCAATGATGGAAAAATGATGCTAGAATAAAACACAGTAAAGCAAAAGAAAAATAAGATAGAAACAGATTTCTGCAAGCAAATGTTCCCTCCAGTTACTACATAATTTTGGATTCTAAAAATAAATGCCTTCCAACCAAAACAATTTTTTTTCATATGCTCAAAAACCCAGATATAGTTTTGCACCAATTTTCCCTAACATAATTTTTTTTGCAAGGCATTTTTTACAATATAAACCTATCCATAATACATTTTTACATGTGCATTTTTTTTTACTAAAGCTTCACTATACTGTTTAGTAAAGTGTGAAAATAAAAGGATAATTGCACTCTAGTTTGTATATTAGTTCAGGGTGGGAAAAGATTACATCTATTTGATGTGTGCATGTGCATGCAAAATAATTGATTACTTTTGAGTAAACACCCAAAATTGCTCTGTTAAAATGTTAATTAAGATTACACAGACCTTTTGGTTACAGTTAAAATGCATGAGCACTTTTTCATTCAACGGGAGTTTTGCTATATCAAAGCGTACAGTGAAAAGATGGTCATCCTGACAGACATCATCATCATGAACATTCAGCTCCAACACATTCTGGTAAAAGAAATGAAAGGTTGTTAAATAGACATATCATAAAGTGTGGAATATACATTTGGATGGGGATAGCACTGGGCAAGGAGAATGAAGGTTTTTTAATTTAGGTAAAAGGAAGTGTATGATGAGATGTGCTGTATATTTCATTCTTTGCTGTTATTAAAAAATAGGAATCTGGTTGAACTGATAAGAAAGCACTTCTGTAGGATTGTGGAAGTCGATACTCCTTGCATGGTAGGTCTAACAGCTGCTCAAAATGTCAAGTTTTGGAAATGGAGGCTACAAGTACATTGATTATGGGCATCTACAGAAGTCCCAAAGGTGCTTTTCCAAGGGGCAAGTGGACTTTCTAGTTTTACTTTGAAGACATTTTCTTTGAAGATATTTCACTTCTCATCCAAGAAGCTTCTTCAGCTCTCACTGGATGGTGGGAAATGGAAGGATTTATATTCCTTGCAGAGCCGAAGAAGCTTCTTGGATGAGAAGAGAAACATCTTCAAAGAATAACAAGAAAGTCTACTTGCCTCTTGAAAAAAGCACCTTTGGGACAACTATGACCTGGATGACTGAGAATCTCCATAGACATCTACAGAAGATTGGTGTTTTTTATCAGAGAAATTAAGACTGCATTTGGCTTCGTGCTGCAAGCTCTGCCCCTTTTGTGCATGAGTGAGGTTTCGTGCTGAATATTGAAAAGGAACGGGACTTGTATTGCCCTGTTACAACTTCTGTTGCCATCCCCTTTTGCGCCCCTGAAGATCCACTTTGTCAGTGTTTGGATCCAATACACCAGCTGCATAGAATTCACCAACTTAAGACACAGCATTTGAAATATAAATGAAAATTGCCTTAAAGTCTATGAAAGAAAGGAATGAGCTTGGCACATGAATCTCAGAGTATACTAACTTTTGACCGGCCATAGATTTCCTAATTATTCACGTCTTCTGCCCTGCCATGATCACACAACCACTGAAATAAAATTAACACTGAGTTTCTTACCTTTACTTTGGGCTGCACTATGAAATGAAAAGTTTCATTCCAGACGGGGTCTTTGCAGTTGTGAATGGTTTTTGTTTGGAACTGTGTAGGTGAAGCAGTTGGCAGCTGTAGCTTTGAGTAGCAGTCAGGATGGCTTACTGTTTTAAAAGATCAAAGTATAAATAACTATGTTCCAGTGATATTACTCTGTAGCATACATTACAGAGAAGATTAAGGCAACATTGGTACACCTGAAGATGAACAGCATATAAACTTTTATGTATACATAATATCTCTTGATCCTCCCTCCTTTGATCTGGCCTATATTTGCAATCTAATGTTAAAGGGCATAGCAGAATGATGTACAGGTTGCCCTTGACTTACAACAGTTCATTTAGTGACTGTTCAAAGCTACAATGGCACTGAAAAAAGTCACATGACCGTTTTTCACACTTACAACTGTTTATTTATTTATTTATTTATTTATTAATTTAATTTATATCCCGCCCTTCTCCTTGCGGACTCAGGGCGGCTAACAACCAGATAAAATGCTACTACCAAAAAACTACAAATTAAAAACATAATTAAAAACAAATATTAATAATTGGTCTAGTAGTTAAAAATTACTTTAAAACCCCACAGCATCCCCACAGTCATGTGATCAAAATTCAGATGCTTGGAAACTGACTCATATTTATGACAGTTGCAGGAGTCATATGAACCTTTTGTGAACTTCTGACAAGCAAAGTCAATGGGGAAGCCAGATTCACTAAACGAGCATGTTACTAACTTAACAACTGCAGTGATTCACTTAACAACTGTGGCAAGAAAGGTCGTAAAATGGGACAAAATTCACTTAACAACTGTCTCACTTAGCAACATAAATTTTGGGCTCAATTGTGGTCATAAATTGACCACTACTTGTATATTGTAAGAAGATAAAAAGCAGGAGAATTTCTTTGGTCATAGTGTGGTGCATCTATCTATAAACTGAGTAGGGTTTGCTCTTTATTTATATTCTAGTAGCTTGCCTTAACGCAATAATTTTTCCAGTTGCTACTAGTGCCTGCAAAACTTGAACTCTGAAAAAGGCAAGTAGGAGAAGGGTGGGCGCCTTTGATCTGAAGTGCTGGAGGTGACTATTACGCATCCCACGGACAGCAAAAATAACAAACAAAGAAGTCCTAGATCAAACCTCAAACCAAAATATCACTTGAAGCCAAGATCGCCAAACAGAAGCTGTCCTACTTCGGTTGTGTCATGAGAGCTGACTCGCTCGAAAAGTCAATCATGCTGGGAGTGATCAGTGGAAAAAGGAGAAGGGGCCTTCCCTAGCACTTGCTGGCTGGACACTATAAAGCAGCGGTTCTCAACCTATGGGTCGCGACCCCATTTGGGGTCGATCGACCATTTCACGGGGGTCGCCAAGCAAGGCTGTCCGCCATTTTTTTCCCCTTTTCCGGCGGGTGCCTTACCTCCCTTGGGCTGGGCCAGCTGGTGGTCGGCCTGCTCCGTCTCTGCCGCTTGCCAGCTATGCCTCGGCCGGCGCAGGGGGCAGAACCACACATGCATGGCACTCCCGGGCAGGGAAAGTCCTCGACTTACAACCGGTTGGGTAGTCCTCGACTTACGACCGGTTTAGTCCTCGACTTACGACCGGTTGGGGGTCGCGGCATTAAAAAGGTTGAGAACCACTGCTATAAAGGATGACACTGAGATGACCATGGCAGTGTGAGACAAAAGGGCATGGAGAGTGCTGATCCCTAGAGTGGCCAAGGATCGGACATGACTGAATGGCTGACAATGAGGATGACGGCTTGCCCTTCCAGTGTTAGTGGGAGTGGTCTTGGAGTTTCTTTGGTTGGGCTGTTTACTGTTAGCTTGTTTGGCAGTTCCTTGTTTGGGGTATTGTTTACTTCTTGATTCTTGGTCTGATGTTAGTCTATGCTGGCGGGGAGGTGTTTTGGTTGTTTTGCTTCCTTTTTTGGCTTGTTCATTGTCTCTTTTGCACAGTATGTAGTTGTTTATGTCTACGTGTCTATTAATTTAGAGCAAACCCCACCCCTTACTAACACTGATGATGTTATCTAGTTTGGGTAATGAAATGTCTGCAAGAAAATAAGCAAATTCAGAGAGCACCAAGGACCCCTTATTTCAACCCTGAGCTACAAATATTTTCCTTTATCGACAATTGATCTTGTTAGCTGGAGCTTCCAAAAGTTGTACAGTACTTCAACAACTACTGCAGGCTGCAGGTTCTACATGTTGCTTTAAATTGTAAGTTAGAGTGTGCCACTCCTTGCAGTGTAAAAAGTCTATTAGGAAAAAAATGAAAGAGTCAGAGAAACATGCCTTCTTGCATGTCTTTTCCAAACTCAGCTCTCCTCCATACAATCAGAATTTTAAAATGCAAGGAAGTTAAGAGTTTATCCGGCAGGAAGAATATATTCAATGACTAAGTTTCAATACCTTAGTTTTCTTTGGTAAGTCAGGAAGTGGTGAAGAATGATTCTCAATGAATATCCTTAAGCAATCTAGTCCCAACGCCAGTTTACTACTGTTTACTAAGGGGACAAAATATACAAAGTGTACTCACGCAGATCTGCTTTCCGGAGATTCCTTGCTTTGATCACTCTTATGGTAAGGAAACAACAAGGTGATACCTCTCCCTGCATAATAATAATGTATTGAAAACAACATTAAGGTGTGAATTGCAGGTTAGAAATTGGAATGGTTGGAAGAGAGTAGTGCTGAGCTGAAAAATGCCATATGGATCTCAGAAACTCAAAATTAACTTGAATATTTATTCCAGCAAATATTAAAAGGCTTAGGCAATAATATTAAGAAGAGGTACAAATTGTCTTGTAAGCATCTGAGAGTCATTTAGACTTATCCTCCATTGCAAGATTGAATCCCCCATTAGATGGGATCCAGCATCTGCTAAAGTATTTTTAATGGGGAAAAAAAAACCCCTCTTCCTTGCTGTTAAACAGTTCTGATCATTAGAAAAGTTTTTCTCATAGTCAATATACACAACTTTTGTGTAATTGCCATTCATTTATTCTAGTCTGTAGCAATACACATCAGGGCAATACAAGCATATATCCATTCTTTGCATTAATTAATTAAAAAAAAGAAATAGAATATTATCAGAATATTCCTTATGCAACATTCTACACAATTAAAGTTTAGCCGTTCACAGAGCACAGAGGAAATAATGATCACATTTAAATAATTCATCATTTGCATAAGCTGTGCATATTTACAAAAGGTATGAATGAAATAAACTGTCTTGTGGTACATTATATTTGTAGATTTTTCTGAGTTGCTGTTGATGGTATGCAGGTAATTTTTGTACCTTCAGACTGCTTATTTAGTAAAACAGGAACTATCATTGCAGAATACCAAGGTGGCAGTGTCTTTCTGGAGAAACGATTAAAATCAAGACATTAATTTTCACACTCAAGAAAGAGGAATACCAAGGCTGCACAAATCATTTCCAAAGGTGCTTTGTGAAACAAGTAAAGGTACTTTCCAAACTATTGCTTGAAGCACTGTGGCAGCCTTGGCTCTGGAAGGCACATCAGAGCTTTTTGAGATCTTTTATAATCTTGTAATTATGTATGCGTATGCATAGAAAATCCCTTCACCTGAACTACTGCTGAAACACAGCTATACCTAACCAGAAAATAAACCTGAAGTAACCATACCAACTCTTAGACACTTTGATCAATTTGCACAACCCTAACAAATGTTTTAGTTAAGAGATAGATCCAAATTGTGGCTATTCCTAGGTTACCAGGTAGGCTTGCATTCTGGAATAGCAATAGCAGTAGCACTTAGATTTATATACTGCTCCATATTGCTTTACAGCACTTTTTAAGCAGTTTACAGAGTCAGCATTTTGTCCCCAACAATCTGGGTCCTCATTTTACCAACCTCAGAAAAATGGAAGTTTGAGTCAACCTTGAGCCCACCAGGATCGAACTCCTGATATGTAGGCAGAGTTAGCCTACAATACTGCATTCTAACCACTGTGCCACCAGGACTCATTACATAATCATTACAAACTGACTATAAAATTTCTTGATTCTCACAGGGATATCAGTTGTGGGAATATAAACAGAGAATGGAGAAGCCGTTGCTAGCCTTATGGGATAATACCAATGACCTGCTTAATACAGTATCTGATTTTCCATAGCGACCTATCACAGTCAGATTTATTATTTAAATTACTAAGGTCAATCAACTTAATAGTACTGTTCTGAACCCAGTAACTGGAGTCTACTGGAGTTTATTTATTTATTTAAATAAATAAATAGACAAATAAATCAAATATTCACAGGCGTGACATTTGATAACCTTGCTCACATTTGATGAATCCCATTTTGAATCGTTCCCACATTCTGTAATAATTTCCACAAGAGATGGGTGGGAAGCAGAAAGCTACAATTGTTAAGATACATTCAATTGACCATCAACATGCTGGTATATAGAACATAAAAAGGACACCTAGCATTGTTTTAACTCCACATAAGAGGATACAAATAGAAATAAAACTGATGCTTACCAAAAAAGGTAAATCTCTAGACACTTCCATGTTGTGATCTGGCAAAACCTTGTAGGCTGAATGTTCTTGAGGGCAGGTGAGAGCAATACTGTGAATGGTCACAGAGATGTACAGCTTTTGAACCAGCATAAGTAGATAGTTATTTTAAAAATGATTCAGAGCCACACCTTCTCTTCTTCTGGAACAACAAAAAAGTAATAATTTCCGCCTTACATCAGTATTACAGCAAATGCCAAGGCATGACATGCCTTCGAAGAAACCATTGCTAATAGCATGAACAGACAAATCTTTTCTTCCCAACTTGATTGATATTGACTCTAAAATTATTTTTCTTTATTGAAAAACATTAGTTGAAAAGATAACAATGGTTACCCAGCTGGATATTAAATATGTGTCTCTTCTTCTATAGTGCTAGACTGGGGTCAAGTTTTGAAAAAAAACCCAATAGTAATAAACAATTGATTCTCAAAATTCTGCCCAATGGTTACTCTACTGGAGCACTTACTATTATTTACAGTACACAACAATGGGAAATCATAGCTGCCAGTTCTTTAACTACCATAGTGTTGGCTTTCTGTATTCATATCTATATCCACAAACTAGGATATCATGATATCATGATGTATTAGTGTAGTAGATGTGTGGATTCCAGTAATGTGACCTTACTGATAAGAAAATTTGTAGAGGTTTCCAGTTTGGCGTTAAATGAGACGGGTGGAAGAAGCCGGGGCTCCAGCTTCTTAGCCCGATTTCATTCTGCCCAGTGATCCCAAAGGGTCATAAAGTTGCCCTGGGAGGGGCAATGAAGAAGGAGGGATGCCTCAGGAGTCCGGATCAGACGGCAGTCGGTCCAGACGGACTGAAGAAACCCTCCAAAAGGATGGAGGAAAGGCTGCCTGGTAAATCAGCCCAAGTCAGCACCAGCCAGAAGAAAAGCGAGGAGCCATGGCGCTCCGCTAAACAGCTGATTGTCAACAGCGATATCATTACTAAATGTGGATTATAAAATTTTTACTTCAATAATGGCAGAGAGACTGAGAAGATTCCTAACTGAATTTATACATTCAGACCAAAATGTTTGGGGTTTTTTTTTGCCAAAAAGACAAATTAAAAATAATTTAAGAGTGATAATGGATGTATTGGAATATTATGAATTACATCCAGGGAAACAACTGGCACTAATATTTCTAGATGCTCAAAAGGCATTTGATAATGTTTCCTGGCAATTTATGATTCAGTAATTAAAAATAATGGATTTTGGACAGAACTTTATAAACATGATAAAAACAATATACAATAAACAAACAGCGAAAGTGATTGTGAACAGAGATTATATGAGAACTTTGAGATAAGAAAAGGCACAAGGCAAGGATGTCCATTATCTCCATTGTTATTTATTTTCACTTTGGAAGTTCTAAATAGAAATATTAGACAAGATATAGAAATTAAAGGACTAGAAATAAAAGGTGAAACATATAAATTACAAGCATTTGCTGATGATTTGGTATTTATTCTAGAAGAACCTTTGGAGATGATTCCTAAACTATTGGGGAAGATAGAACAATACGGAGAAATGGCAGGACTGAAAATAAACAGAGAAAAAACCAAAGTAATAGTTAAAAACCTTACAGATAAGCAAAAAAAAACCCCCAAAAACAAATGTCGGAAAAAACAGAATTGCAAATAGTTAAAAAGGTCAAATATCTGGGAATATATTTAACAGCAAGATGTTCAACGATAAAAGAAGATAGTTATACGAAGCTATTGAATCAAATAAGATTGGATTTGGAAAAATGGAAAAAAAATTGCAATTGTCAATATTACAAAGAATTGCTACAGTGAAAATGAACATACTAACGAAAATCTTATTCTTATTCCAAACAATACCTATAAAACTTGAGAAAAAATTCTTTGAAAACTTAAATTTATTAATCTTGAAATTTATTTGGCAAGGACAGTAAGCTAGAATTAAGATGAAAATGTTACAAGATTCCAAGGAAAATGGAGATCTTGGTTTACCAGAGTGGGTTTTATATTATCAAGCATCTGCATTAACATGGGTAAAAGAATGGATAACTTTTAGAAATAAAAGGCTGTTATATCTGGAGGGGCATGATTTACAATTGGGGTGGCACATTTTTTTATGGTATGGGAAAAACAAAGTTCATAAATATTTCCAAAATCACTATATACGAAATGCATAATTAACAACACGGGGAAAAATGTAAAATATATTTGAAAATTCCAGGGTGGTTGTCAATAATGGAAGCATTTGTACACCCAAATTTAGTGAACTTTGAAAAAATCTGGACATATAGAGATATTCTAAACTCTGAAGGGAATTTAAAATCTAAACAAGAAATTGAAAATCAGGATATCAATCTATCATAGTGGGCACATTTACAAATGCAAGCTAGATATGATAAAAATGTTAAACTGTATGGATTTTATAAGGAACAAACTGTTTTGATAAAACATTGTTAACTTCTGATGAGAAACTAATTGAGAAAATGTATAATTTTCTATTAACTTTGAAAATGGAAAGCGAACAAGTTAAAGAAACAATGACAAGATGGGCGAAAAATTTTGGATACAATATAGAATTAGAAAAATGGCAAAATTTATGGGAAAGAAATTACAAACTGACAATGTCAATTCCTACAAAGAAAATTTATATAAAATGTTTTATAGATGGCACTTGCCACCAGCAAGATTAGCAAAAATGTTCAAAAACATGTCAGATAGATGTTGGAAATGTAGGTATAAGTCAGGCATTTATTATCATGTTTGGTGGGCTTGTGACAAAGTAAAGAGTTATTGGAAAAAGATACATGCCTGGCTAGAAAAGATGTTGGGAGAACATGTAGATTTTAAACCTGAACTTTTTAAATTAGGTATAATGCCAGAAAAGACTAACAAACAAAGCATATTGATTTTGCATGTCACAACAGCGGCAAGAATTATATTTGCGCAATACCAGAAAAATGAAGGAATACCATCAGATGAAGAAATAATTAAAAAAATACTAGAATGCGCAGAGATGGACAGCCTGACTATGAGACTGAAAGAAAAAGAAGAAACAGAATATTATCAAACTTGGGACTTATTTTATCGATGGCTAGAGGAAAGAATAAAGGATTAGAAATTAAATATGTATTAGTAAATGTAAACTCAGAGCACATTTGTTGAAAAATTATTACTGAATGTATGGAGAAAAACCCAATAAAAACTTTCACACAAAAAAAGAACATATGGTTGTTCTCTACACTGTTGACAAATTGGCAAAACAGGATGTACAGTATGTTTTTTTTGCAAGATATATAGTGAATTAGACACTGTTCTTGTTGAATCCAGGTGTCAAATTTATATGTACTAGAATCTCTTCTGGAACATTGTTGCTGAAATGTAACAAATTTCCAACTATATTGTGACAGTTTCATTGATTCTAATAAAGGCACTGCCTTTTTAAAAAAAAGAAAGAAAGAAAATTTGTCAATGCACAGATTTTCTAAGTGCTGTCCAAGATTTTTTTTGGGTGTGGTACCCAGAGTGCTAATAACCAATGGGAGGTCTACCACAACTGATTTATGCCAGAATTTTCAACTTCAAGTTTTCAGATCTGGATACTTTTTTGATCTTCTCCAATTCTTTGTCTTCTATTCTACTGTCTCCTGATATTGCCCACATCAATTATTCACAGTTTCTTTTTAAGCACAGTTGTGTCTGGTGTAATACAAGCCAAGACTCTACCAGACTGTATTTGGAAATTCCACAATATTTTAACCTGCTAATTTTTATGACTTCTTCAATTATATATTCCCACTAATTATTCATTACCAGTACATGTAAATTTCTACAGGTATTCCAGTGAATTGTTTTGGCAATTGTGTTATGTTTTTTTATAATCAATTTGGGTAATTTTCTTGCATGACCTGAGTATTTGATCTACCATTTCTTCTGTTTCTTTGCACAATCTACTGTTTAATGACTTTTCAATTTTGGCCTTAATCACATTAGTTCAAATAGCTTGTTCTTGTACATCCAAAATCAAGCCTTCACTTTCTTTTCTTTTTTCTTTTTTTTAAATATTCCAGCTGTATGCCATTATCAGATGTTATCTTTATCCGCTTTCTCCTTGATCCTTGAAGAAATTTACCATGCTTTTCTGTGCCAGCATTCTGTTTTTTTATTACATTATTTCAATGTGCTGTTTCCTGCAAGTACAGTAAGTTCCAATTTTTAACTGGCATCAATGCTTGTTTTCTTAGCTATCTTTTATGTATGCCAATGTATGCTATTCTTCTTTGACAGTTTGTTTGACCTGAAGTAAACTTCTGCCTCCAGGTATAATCTATTAATATTCCTGTGGGGATGTAATGCATAGTGAGTATTAACTTTCTTGTTTATCCAGTTAAGATTATGTCCATGTAATAATTCCAGCAGTATATGATGACACAGGTCAATATAAAAAGGAGAAAAAATGACATTGCCATAGGTGTATACTATAGGCCACCCAGCCAAACAGAAGTAATAGATGAATTTTTTGCTACTCAGTTAATGAAGGTATGTAGGAAGCACATCACAATAGTAATGGGGGACTTTAATTACCCTGACATCAACTGGGAGACAAACTCTGCACCAAGGGGAAGATCAAACAGATTCCTGACAAACCTAGCAAACAACTTTGTCTCCCAAAAAATAGAGAAGGGAACTAGGGGATCAGCCATATCAGACTTAATTCTTACTAACAGAGATGAAATGATAGAAAATGTTGAAACCACAGGAACCTTGGGGGTGTGTGTGACCATGCAATATTGGAATTCAACATTATGCAAGCACAAACAATAGAATACAGTCAAACTAGAATCTTGGACTTATAAAGAGCTAATTTGAACAAACTTAGCAAGAGCTTGGGAAGGATTCAGTTGGATGAGAATCCTCAAGGGGAAAACAACTCAAGAAGCTTGGGAAATTTTGAAAAGTGAGATTATAAAAGCCCAGCTTAGCACAATACCAATGAAGAAGAAACCAGCATGAACTCTCTGATAAATTGAAAGACAAAAAGGACAAGTATAAAAAGTAGAAAGAGGGGCACATAACTAAAGCAGGTATAGCCCAGGTATTGATGGCTTTGATGGTGTTTCCATCATTTAATTTTGTCTTTTATATCTGGGCTAAAAATTCTTATGATATTTATCAATAACTAAATTTTGATTCCTGATTTTCCATAAAGCTTCAAAATCATCCATATAAAGTTATTCGGTAGTATTTTTTGTTGTTTGTTAGCCAAAATTTGTTTTCTTCAGGACCACCAAAACAGAATGATAGTAATGACAAATAACAAGGATAATTATTTCCAAACACTAATCATGTCTTCTACTGTTCTATTATTTTTTCTATATTTTTTCTATTCTAATGTTTTTACTGACACCAGTTGTTTCCAAATGCTTGATGATCCAGCTATGTGGTAATGAATCAAAACCCTTTTTATAATCAATCCAAACAATATGTAAATTGGTTTTTCAGCTTTTGTAATTCTCCAGAACTATTTTATCAATCAAAAGTTAATTTTTGTACCGTTGCTTTTCTTTTTATTTCCTTTCCATTCTACTGGATGTTATTTTCTTCTAAATAATTTTGGATGTTGTCTGTTATTATGCCTTTGAGTAATTCAAATATTCTAGGCAAACATGCTATTGGCATATAGTTTCCTGGTCTTTTTGCTGGATCTTTTTGAATCAGATAAGTTTTGCCAGTTGTTAACCAGCCATTGAAGTCTTCTTTATGCAATATTTCATTAAGCTATTTATCTATAATTGTATGTAAGCTATCAGATATTTGAACCAAAAGTCATGCAATTGTTGATTTCCAGGAGATGTCCAATTTTTAATCCTTTTCACATGATTTTTAATCATTATTGTTACATTATTATTTTATTCATTTGATTTTTACTAAATTCATCTTCAAATTACTTTATCCATATAGCATTTTTATTATAGTCTTTTTGAATTTCGCATAGATCTTTCCAAAACTGGATTGTTTTCTTTTCATTTGTTTTCCATTTTCAGAATTTCTAATGCCATTTATACTTGAGTATAAGTATACTGTCTAAATTTGGAATTGGCGCTGGTTCTAATAGCTGGTTTTGCTTAAACTGGATGATTTATGCCTCATTCCATTAAATTTTCCTCACTCTTGCTATTATTTGTTGCCTTATGTTTCTAAAGTTTCTTCATTTTTTCTGGTGCAAAGCCAATATTATTTATGAAGATTGTCTTGATCCTTAAGTCTCCCATTTTTTCTCTTTCATGATCTTTAAATTACTTGCTTCTGTTTTTTCCTTATCTTGTCTTTTGGGGCACTACTTTCAATGCTGGCAGCAGTGGTGGGATTCAAATATGTGAACAACTGGTTCTCTGTGTGGATGCTGCTTCCGGAAGTCGATTCTAGCCCGGGCAACAAAAAATTAGCTACCGGTTCTACCGAAGTGGTGCAAACTGGCTGAAACCCACCACTGGCTGTCAGTCTTTGTCTTATCATTAATCATAATTTATCATTTATGGCTTATCACTTTGTCATAATTCTATGTATGCCATAATCTTCTAATTCTTCTTGTTGGATGGGGTATAGAAGTCACTTCATAGGTTATTTCAGTGCTAATCTATACTGGCTCTATTATTACTTCTTCAAATTATCATTTCTCTAGTTAATGTCAGTTTTTTCCCTTTATATTTGCAACTGTTACTATCTGAGTTTCTTCTATTATTCTACTATTATTTTGGGGTATTCCATTTTCACAGTTTTTCTTAATCTCTTCCAGTTCTGCATTCCTGACTATTTTATTTATATGGTAACAAATCTCCTCAGGTCTGCTAATTGTTGTTCAGTAATATTTGAATCTGGATAAATTATTTTCCAAAGTTCAAACATTCACTTTAAGTACCTCCATTTGCTGGTTCTGGTTTGTAATAGCAGCCCAAAATGGTGTAATTTTCAAACACAGTATATGTTTGTCTTATCTGGTTGTTGTTCTTCCACTAATCCTACAGGGCTAGGTCCTAGTTGCCCATCTGTAGCACCTGAGTCCATTGCCCACTTGTTCACAGATATCAAGGAATGCTAACATGTGATTTGGTTCATTGTAGCATCATTGTTAGAGTTGCAAAATCATGCCAATACCTTCCACAATATTAACAACAATCATCATAATAACAAAAAGGCCCTTGGGAAGAACTTGATAGGTGGACAAAAATGGCAAACCCAGTCTAAACATCTGGCTGTCTGTGCCCCAACCATAATAATAAATACTGTCAGACCTGCCCCAGTCGCCCCCCCCCTCCCTCAGGAAAGTAAGACTCTTAAATCCATCAAGTTGAATCATAAGAACTTTTACTGAGAGAAACTGGATGCAGTAAAATCAGGAGGAATCTGAAGATCCTGCGCAAATTCTTTCAGTTTCCCAATCCCAAACCCCCTGACCAATCCACTGGCAGCCAATGCAATGCAAAAGAAGATGTTTTGAGAACTCTGAGGTGGTAGGCAGATAACAGATCACACTCAGGGTGCAATGGCCTTGGAACCTGGCAAAAACCAGCTGGGAAGGAGTTTGTCCCATCTCCAAAGACAGTCCCCCTCCATAATTCCTAATGGAACAGCAGAAGAAAAAAATCCCAAGCATGCCATCCTCCCTCCCCCCCTCAGCGAGATGACAGGACACCCTCCTCCTTCAGCGCGATGGCTGGGCACCAGCATATGAATAGTGGACCTGACAAATACTCTCCATAGATATCCTGTTGTCTTGGGTGAGGGGCTTGTGATGCCCTGATGAGGTGGAAAACTATGCTTGCAGCAAGCATCACCCACGTCAGACAGGTCCTAGCAGAAGAGCCAGACTAAGTGTATCTATCAGCCCACTTAATATGGTAGGGGGAAAAAAAGAATCCTGAACCAGATTCACTTAATGGCCACATGATTCACTGAACTATAGTGATTTGCTTAACAACTGAGGCAAAAAAGGTAGCAGAATTGGGCATGACAGACAACCCCTTGCTTAGCAATGGAAATTCTGGTCCCAATTGTGGTAATTGGGTAAGTTGCGGATTACCTGTGTGTGCCATCAAGTCATTTTCAGCTCCTAGCAACCACATATATACATACATACATGGGTGATACATAGATAGGCCTGCTTATTGCAGAGCTAGGCCTGTTTAAATAAGTGACTGACTTGCCCTGTCTCTGCAGGTTCCATCACCTTCATTCTCATCTTTTTCTCCAAAGTAAAAAAAAATGTTGGTGGGAATAAAGGACAGTGTCAAGCTTTGCTCCTTTAAAATGCTGCTAAGCCAAGACTTGTACAGCGTGCCTGGCTGAGGAATTCTGGGAGTTGAAGTCCACAAGTCATAAAAGGACCAAGTTTGAAGACCCCTGCTTTATCAAGCCAGAATGAAAGGAGAACTGTTGGAAGCCAGGACAAGGAGCAACAGGTGATTTTATTTTGCAAGAAAGGCAAACTATATTCTCAATGCTGGAGTAGCACTGCTAGCCTTAAACTTTTTTTTCCTTTTCACGGAAAGACTGTACCATAATTGAAAGCTTTATCCAATAAATGCAAGCTTCCCAGTTTGATTACCAGGGTCTCATATTGCTAAAAAAAGGGGGGAAATCCTCTACTTTTTAATGGGGGAAAAATGCAGAGGAAGCCTTACGACTGCTCTGTAACAAGGTTCACAACATTTTCCATTCTGCATGTGCAAAGAGCAGCAGAATGTCTCCTGACCGCCCATTCCACTGTTATTCTTGATGCAAATAACAGTATTAGTCCATTTTTTCAGACTTACATGTTAAAATTTCAGATGGTGCGATGGGTGGATGCCAGGATAAAATCTACAATGCATTTAGCACTTTTGAACATAATTATAGTTGAATATCTAAAGATACTGACACATTGACAGAAATGCCTACAGGGCTGGGGTGATGCTGTGTCATTCTTTGACAACTTGTTTGCCTTTAAAGTATAATAATGCTTTGCTAATGTAGAAAGTAATTAATTTGAGAAGGGAAAAAAAGACAACTACAATCCATTTATGATGACGCATAGAAAGGAGTTTAATTCTTGCAGCAGTGCTGCTTTTTCCGTTCAATTGCTGCATGCAAAGCCTGAAAAATCAGGTGCTGGTTATTCAGGATGTTGTATTCGCTTAGGTTCACAAGCTTGTCAAAATCCTCATCTGAATATTTCAGGCAGTAAGTGGAATATGGGGTTTTGCAACTAGAAACGTCAATGTTGCCTCCAGCCATATTGGCTTCGGAGCGCTTCTCACCTAGAATGAATAACAAAAAATTGAAGGTTATTTTATCATTGGCTTATTTCAGGAGGAAAAATACATTTAATGAAAAGTTTTTAGCATGTGGACTTTATTCTTTAAATCTAATCTAGCTTAATATAAATGAGCTCATTTGATCCTGTACCCGTTGGCACAATCTTATTTTGGCCAAATAAAGGCTGCAGTCATATAGCCTCTGGTACAGCATTTCAGGGGAATACAGCCTCTTCAGATTTCTCCTTCCAAGGTCAAAGAGAGGGCTGCAAGTTCAGACAAGAAAATTCAACAATGCACTCCTCCCTTTATCACTGCCATTGGCTTCTGAGTTTGACTGGTCCATGCGCTTAGAACCTCAGTGCCAGAAAGGTAAAGAGAGAGAGATTGGTAGGTATCAGTCAAAGTTTATGAGAATATATGAGAATAAGAGCATCAGAAAATGTGTCCCTCTCCCTTACTTCACTATACCCTTAAATCTTATCAAGGATAAGTTTCACAGGGTCAGGAATTTCAGCTTTCTTCCTGACTATCTGAAAGGTAATTGATGATGATGATGATGATGATGATGATGATGATGATGATGATGATGATGATGAGTTAAAAGAAAGGGTAGAGCTGTATCAGCGTGCCTGGCTGAGGAATTCTGGTAGTTGAAGTCCACAAGTCATAAAAGGGCCAAGTTTGAAGACCCCTGAAGTAGACTAAACTAGGAAACTTACTCCAGGGGAAAGTTACAATGATACTTTATTGAGATAGGCTTTATTGAGATAGACTTTTGCAAATCAGTTGTGTTTTACCTTTCTTACATCTTCTACCCCACCGAGTCAAAGAGGAGCTAGCCTAAGACTGTTCCTAACACTATTTCCTTTCCTAAAGCTAAAGGAGTGTTCTGGCTTTGTTGTTTCTGTAATGGTTTCTGAATACTCCCTTCAAGGCCATCACCATGGCTCTCTACAGCAGTGGTTCTCAACCTTTTTAATGCTGCGATCCCCAACTGGTCGTAAGTCGAGGACTAAACCGGTCGTAAGTTGAGGACTACCCAACCGGTCGTAAGTCGAGGACTTTCCCTGCCCGGGAGCACCGCGCATGCGTGGTTCCGCCCCATGCGCCGGCCGAGGCGTAGCTGGCAAGCGGCAGAGACGGAGCAGGCCAACCACCAGCTGGCCCAGCTCAAGCTCAAGGGAGGTAAGGCACCCGCCGGAAAAGGGGGAAAAAATGGCGGACAGCCTTGCTTGGCGACCCCCGTGAAATGGTCGATCGACCCCAAATGGGATCGCGACCCATAGGTTGAGAACCGCTGCTCTACAGGCTGATCCTTTTAGGTAGGGGAGTGAACATGGGAAACTGAATCTCTGAAAGGCAAACTTTCCACTTATTATCAACATTTTGTGGCAAAATAGTTGAATTGCAGCAGTGTAGTTTCTGTGTCTGGGGTGGAGGGGGAATGGTGACAATTGGAATGGCTTGTCTCCTAAATTAAAAATTTTAATGAATTTTCAAAACACCAAGTCAACTTTTGGAGATGCCAGAACACTGCAAATGGGGTCTTGGAGAGACCATAGGACAGGAGATGACCATCCCTATTCTATAATGTATTCTGATATATTATCTTTAGTAAGAAAAGAGAACTGATTTACAAACGTAGTTGCCTAATTCACAGTAACACAAAGAAACTATATTCATCTTTTGTTCCACTATCTTTCAAGCATACTGTAAATTGTTGTTAATTATGGTATGTTTACTTTTTATTTTCACAATTCAAAAGAAGTAAACATAGGGAGTCAAAGCAAGCTGTTAGCCCTAATGGATCTTTGCAAACATCAGCATTCCCTAATCAAGTATTATGTGTGATTTTGCATAAGCAAAATCTAAGCACATAATACTTTTTCCAGCAAAAGCAAAGCTGTAACCTCCAAATAAACTATAACCAGTTGCCTGATTACCATCAATAACTTACCAGGTGCACTATAATATTGGAAAGTATCATTCACTAATGGAAAGAAAACTAAGATGGGGCAATCGGATATCTCTGACTGATTGAAGTAGTAGCACTCTTTCAGGTGTTTCCTATCTTCATCTGTTAAGGCAACATTTGGAAATGGAATCCCTTGTTCTGTGTAGTACTTGCAAGCATCTTCTAGAGGCTATGCTCATAGAAAAATCAAAGAAAGAGATTTTATGAGAAATGAGAGTAAGTAATTGTGAATCCCAATTGTTCTTACTACACTACAATAAAATACCAATTATATAGTACCAGTTCAACAGAAAAGTTTGGGTTTACAAACCCAAAAATTAGAATTAGAAATTAAACTGTGAAACTATTCAATGGAATAAGCTCATGGTGAAATCTTTGCTTCTTATAATGTTGTTGTTGTTGTTGTTGTTGTTATTATTATTATTATTATTATTATTATTATTATTATTATTATTATTATTATTATTATTATTATTATTATTATTATTATTATTCATCTAGTCCAACCCCCTGCTCAGGCAGGAAACCCTATACCATTTTGGACAAATGGCTGTCCAGTCTCTTCTTAAAAACTTCCAGTGTTGGAGCATTCACTGCTTCTGGAAGCAGGTTGTTCCACTAGTTAATTGTTCTGTCAGGAAGTTTCTCCTTAGTTCTAGGTTGTTTCTCTCCTTGATTAGTTTCCATGTAGTGATATAATGCAATCATAAAGACTAGCAATATCTGAATTTAGGACAATGTTTTACATAGACTGCATTATCTTACATTTGAGTGACAAATGATTTCTTATGATTTATCAATTGTTTGTAATTTATAATTAACAATTGTAACTATGATTATGACCTATGACCTATTACTTGCTATTTATATCTATACTGTGAGCTTATGCACCGGAGACAAATTCCTTGTGTCACACTTGACCAATAAAGAATTCTATTCTATTCTATTCTATTCTATTCTATTCTATTCTATTCTATTCTAGTCTAGTCTAGTCTAGTCTAGTCTAGTCTAGTCTAGTCTAGTCTAATCTAGTCTAGTCTACATTGCTATGAAATAGCCTGTCTTCAATCATGGACTTATTTTCTAACACTATGTTTGTGATCCTGATTTAGAGGTTTTAAACACATAAACTAATTTCTTCCTACTATACTGAGATCAGGGCTTTAGGAACTGAACCACCTCAGGCAGTTGTCTAACATGTCTGAAATATGTTACACAAAATATATTATGTCATTATTTATTTAATCACACTTGTGTAACTACTGATCTCACCTAGATACTCTGGATGGTGTATATAATAATCAAAAATATATTAAAACATTTCAGCCTGAGAGACATGGCAAATTAGATACTTTTTGCAGTGTTACTTTGTAATAAACAGCTGGCTGCAAGATCCAGATCTCCAACATTATTTCCGGATTAAGGAGAAATCTTCGAGATTGCCCTTGTGTACTCTGCACAGGTGTTTCTTGTAAATGGATCACAGGACTTGAGGTTTTGTGGCCACCTTATGAGCAGAGCATCTGAGAGCTTTGGAAGCATTGTTCCCTGCTCATAATAATGACCTTAGGCTTAGCCACTTTTAAGTACATAAAGCTCAACCAAGCTTCACTTCTTAAACACTTTGGACTTGCTTTTATTTTTGTTGCTTTTTAAATATGATTTTAAACATTTTAGAAAGGTGCTACTTTTTGAATTAAACAGCAAAAGAGTGAGGGTGAAGGTTCATTCTCCGAATTTGTGGGTTGGTTTCTGAACATTTTGTTACCAGGCTAGGTAACATCTTCAGCAGAGTTTAGGGGATGTCAGTGTCAATGTTCTTCTGTTTATAAGCTGTGGGTGCAGGCCTTTTTTTCTCATAGAACACCCAGAACGGAGTTCCGGCACCTTTTTTGGATGGAACCTTGTAGGGTAGGCAAGGCAGGTTGTATGACGTGTGTGAATTCCAGCACCTTTTTTTTTTTTTTAGCAAAAAAGCACTGTGTGCGTGTGTCAAGTGAGGGCCTTGTGATGGGCCAGGTATGAGTCATCAGGGAGAGGCTTGTGATGAGTCTTGTGATGGGGAGTTTACATCAGGTCAGAATCATTGGAAGATAAACTGCTGGTGGGGGGAGGAGGGATCTTGCATGGGTTGGTTGAGGGTTGGTGCTGTCTCTGATTGGCTGTGTGGTTGATTTGGATTCTGAGAGGTTTGTAGGCTGGTTGTAAGTCAATGTATCTGTTGATGAAATTGCTTGTGGAGTGCCAGGCTTCAATGAACTCACAAGCAGGAATGTCCAAGTTGACAGCTGTGACTGTGCAATCAAAGCCCATCGCCTTTTTCCTTGTTTATATGTCTCGCACATGTAATATATGTAAAAAGGAGCAGGGCTATCATTGTGGCCACTTCCCTCCCCTGATAGATACCCCTTACTGAAAGTGCTAACATTTTTTATCCAGTTTTTATCTTTTAAAAGAGTAATCCTACTCTCATTTGGAAGTCAGACTCATTGAGCTTTATGGTAATTCTTTCAGAACACTCAAGTAGACAATTGCATAAATATATGTTTTCATGTATGTCCTCAATCTTTTCTTTTACTATTTTAAAAAAAATTCTGCGGGCAAATTCCACTGAGATTGTTATACCTATTCAATGCATTGTATAGCTTCTACCATAGATATCAGACATAAGCAAGCAAGCAATAAAATAAAATCTATTACCAATGTTTGTGAACCTGCACTATAACTCAAATGCAGAATGACGTCCACTTTCCTCTCTAGCCTTAACAGTGGTGGACAACTTGTATTGATGAAAAATCCAGCATCCACCAGGCCCAGGTGGTCGTCATATTCTGTTAGCTGATTGGGGGAAGAATCCAATGTAGTAGCTAGAAAGGAAACACATATCTTTGTCATCTGGAAATAATGTTATTTTTCTACTATTTAATTGCATTAAATTCAAAGTTCTTTGATGAGTTTTAATCATCCTTTTGGCTGCATCAATTATAACTTATGGTTTGCTGTGTGTTGAATATGCTCCTCCCTACAAAGTGCACTTAAGTATTTCTATTTAATTCTGAACTTTAAATTTAAAATTCAACTATCACAGACCATGAGTCATAAGCAAAGCCAGAAATTATTCTAGTGTGCTATGCAGAAGAAATGATAGAGTGTGTAAGTTCCTTGTTTATATTAACTTGACTAACATTGGGTAAAATACGTATTGCATAGCAGTAAATGGCAATTGAAGCATGTATTAGTAGGTATAAGAAAAATCAGGGAATTAGTACTGCTTGTAAAATGTACTTATTTATTGGAGGTCCAATGCTTCTATAAAAACAAGAATTATTAAGGTTCTGAATGTGTGTTTGTATGGTAATTAAACTTGTTTCTCTTTGCTATATCCTTTTTTGAAATCTTTATCTGATGGTTAAGATGCTGGGCTTGTCAGCTAGAAAGCTGACAGCCCACATGAAAGACCCAAGCACGGTGCAACTGGGTGAGGGCCCATTGCTTGCCCCAGCTCTGGTCAACCTAGCAGTTTGAAAACATGCAAATGTAAGTAGATAAATAGGTACCACTTTGGCAAGAAAGGTTATTGCGTTCCGTACTTTCATGCTGGCCATAAGATGACACAAGCGTCTCTCAAACAATGCTCCCTATCCTAAGAATCTGAGATGAACACTGCCCCCTTGAGTCAATCATGAGTGAACAGGGGAAACAAATTTTTAAACCTTATTATTATTTATTAAGTTTGCTGCCCATTTTACTACGAGGCAACTCTGGGCCTCCACTTCTGGATCATAGCCTAAAGTAGCATATATAAACAATATATAACATTGTGACATTATTACATATTCCCACAACGTTTTTGGTGCAGTCCCCAAAGTCCTTCTAAAATTTGCTACTCATTAGCTACTTTGCTTAATGAAGTGGAAGAGAGATAATATACAATATATGGAGAACAATGATATTAACTGTTTTTAATTTGGGAAGGGATTGGCCTTGGCATGCATTTTGAACCCAAGTTCAGACCTAAACTGAACATTGTATACCTCCAGCCTAAGATTTTAATCCCAAATGCACTCATTTAGAAATACATTTTAAAAAGTCTAATCCTAATGCCATGTTAATGATAGTTAGAAATCGCATATGCTGTTCACCTTTCCATCTATGAAAATGCGTATTCTCAATGTAACAGTCGTGCATCTGAAAACCCTTCAGAAAATTGTGATACTGCGCAACTGCCAGGCGATCTGTCAACGCCCCGCGAAGTTTCGTGGCTAGATCTCCAGGTGGGACAAACATGCGGCTTTTTAGCTCATAGGGCTTTGTAGGTAAATGTGGGTCTTCATCTGCAACAAGGCACAAAGGATAAGAAAGGTATTTTTTTTCATAATTCAAACATGTACTATGTTTTCAAAAGTGTTGAAGACTAATTGAGAAATGAAAAGAGATTCAATCCTGCAACCTTATCCTGGGACATGTATATTCACCTTCATTAGTGACATCTGTGGTGAGGGCTCAAAATGCATTAGAAGGCAAGTGCAATGTTATGACCCATGCTCTAGCCCTCTTTACATCCATTGGCATTGTATGCACATGTCCATCATCTTGTCCAGTTTCATCCCTTCTGAGCACGCAACTGATCCTGGGATTCATTAGCAAGCATGCAGCCATCATTTCTGATCCAACTCTAACTTTACATTTTACATTCCTATCTAAAGACTAATAGCAGTAAGGCTGTCCTGATATTGGAGTTATATTTCTCGTGAGGTTCATATCTCCTTTAAGACTACAGTACCACAGTGTCTTTTGCTAAAGTAGGCTTGTGGGTATTGGAATCATTTAAAGGAAAATATCCTCAAAACAAGCCATTCATGGGCTGAATATAGAGTAGGTTCACACATGCTGCTAAGCCGTGGTTTGTGTAGCCATGATTTACTGAATAAAACCACAGTTGGCTGCTGCAGTTCCTTCCTGCAACACATTAAACCATATTTTACAAATCACAATGGCTTAGCCTGCAGAGCCCAAACCAAACAAGCCTCACATGAAGTGTGTGAACTCAGCTATAAGATCTTGTCAATTTTTTCCCCCAAACTGTCCCTATCCATATTGGTTTAACAGTGGAAACACACACAAAGCAGAAGCAAGAAAGATACTCACCAATATTTATAAATTTGTCTTGAGTCCACTGATGCCAGAATTCTTCTGAACTGTTAACTCTATGCCAGATATACAACAAGTTGAGTGAAAATATACTACTCCACATACCTGTGGGGGAAGAGAATGATACCTTTACTGGCAACCTAAAAACAACTCAGTTGAGAATAGTCCTGCCATTCATCTGACCCAGTTGATCTCCCTTGATGTGTTAGTTTTAGTTTTGTTTCTTTTCCTCTAGGAACTCAAAGCATTATGTATAGCCATCTCTCCATTCTTCACTCATAACAACAGCCCTGGAGACAGTGATGAGCCTAAAGTCACTAAGCAGTCTTTCATGACTAAGACTGGACTTGAATCTAGGTCTTAGTTCCTCATTCCTGATTTCTCCATAACAGAGACCTTGTCTAAATCTCTGGAATGCCTATGTGAACAATGGGCATTTAAAGAGATATAAACAGAAAGACGTTGTTGAGCTGGAGGCTACTGCAAATATCTGGTGTGTTCTGAATGGAAGTAGAAGAACACTCCTACTCATGAATGTTTTATGTGCTAGGTTTGGGTATATATTCACATGCAAAAAGCTGGGACACTCATACTCATATTATCACAAATAAATAAATGTCATCGGTTTTTCATTATCATGGTTACCTAGGGGTATCTATGTTCTCAACCTGTATCTTCTTTTGGAAGCGTATGTTATTTGGTTGAATCTGGCTTCAGAATAAAGCCAGAAGTCAATAATTCCCGAGTATATCTCTCTCTCCTCCCCCCTCTCAAATTTATTTGCCATCCATCTCAAGATTCAAGGCGACTCTGATAATTAATTAGCTTTGTCCAAGGTCTAAACAAAAAGACTGATAGATTCTTGTTAATTATCAAGAGTGGCAATGTATGATCCTCCAACTCTCCTCATCTCTTGACACTGATCCTATTGCTAGGGCTAATGGAGTTTGGAGTTCTACTACTTCTGGAGGACTTGATGTTGACTGTCCCTTAGCTCAAGAATCAGATTAAAAACCCTCCCATGAGTGCTAAATCAGGGCTTTTTTTGTCATAGAATGCCCAGAACGGAGTTCCGGCACCTTTTTTGGATGGAACCTTGTAAGGTAGGCAAGGCAAGTTTGTATGACATGTGTGAGTTCTGCCATCTTTTTTTTTACAAAAAAAGCACTGTGCTAAATAATAATACTTTGACATTCTATTGGATATTTGATCACATCACCATGAAGATAGCACATCCGGGTTTCTGGAAGCTTCTTTATCAAGTGCCCCATGAAAAATTCACTTCCAAAGTCCTCAGGATGCACAAACGCTCCATACTTCAGAAATCCCACCTCATAGGGTGTAAATTCTAGCCATTCTGTAAAAGAATAAGGAAAAAATAATACCTAAGTACTCCTACTTGTAAGCAAGTATAAACAAATCTGCAAAGCAAAATTAATTTCCATCATGCAAAGAGGAACAACATTTGGGAAGAGAAACCTAAAATTATCCTTCTAATGGATAATCACCATCCTGAATCATCTTGTTGCATTGACTGCATCCTAAGAGTTGTAAGAGAGGATAAACGATACTCTTTCAAGTCCTGCGGGAAGTCCTGCGGGAAATTGCAGAACTATATACAGTATATATACAGAAAACAATGTTACTGGAGTTAGACATTAAAACATAAATTGGATGCTTTGGTTAAATATTGCGCTAAACAATTGAGGCTTGCTTGCTTAATTTGGACCTGTCATCCTTCTAACCATCCTGTCCCAACCATAGACTGGTAGTCAGCCAATCTACTTTACAGAATTATTACAGACATAATTAGAGAGAAGATCAGCTGCCTTGAATTGTGGAAGCAAAGTTTAAATTAAAATGTATTTAAGTTTACATTGAAATAGATAGATAGATAGATAGATAGATAGATAGATAGATAGATAGATAGATAGATAGATAGATAGATAGATAGATAGATAGATAGATAGATAGATAGATAACCTTTATTGTCATTTTTTTTACTGTGGGCACAACGGCACACATCAAAAATGAAATTTAGTTGCCCGCTCTCAAAGTGAAACACATACATGACACACCCTAAAAACATACTATATACAACATATGTATAGACCCACACCCCTACATATACATAACAAATAAATGTTAAATACTGTCCATCTTGAATATATAATGGAAGGAGGAAGCTTGAGAAGGTTCACAAGGTTAATGCTATATGGAATGAAACTATGGCTGAATCTGGATGTTTTGCTGCAGATACCACGAAGTCTCCTTCCAGAAGGTAACAAGGAAAACAGGTTGTGGAGAGGATGTGTAGTGTCCCAGATAATCTCACAGACCCTCCTCAAACAGCACTTCTGTGCTATGTCCTGGATGGGAGGGAGGGGACTGCCAGTGATCTTTTCGGCCATTCTCACCACTCTCTGCACCGCCTTCCTGTCTGAAGCAGTGATGCTTCCAAACCAGACTGTGATGCTGTGTGACAGGATGCTCTCGATCGTCCCCCTGTAGAAAGTGGTCAGGACAGGGGAAGGAAGATGTGCTTTTTTCATGCGATGCAGAAAATGCAGGCGCTGCTGTGCCCGCTTTACCAGTTTCTCACTGTTGAGCGACCAAGCCAGCCTACTCGTTAGCTGCACACCCAGGAATTTAATGCTGGTAACCATCTCCACAGGTGAATCATTTATGCACAAAGATGTGTGGCTGTGCCTGCCTTTTCTGTAATCAACAATGATCTCTTTGGTTTTTCCAGTATTTAAAACTGGGCTGTTTTCCTTACACCAGTTCACCAAACCCTCAACCTCCTTGCAGTAAGCTTCCATCTTGTCATCATGAATAAGGCCCACTACTGTTGTATCATCTGCGAACTTCACAATATAGTTGGTGGCAAACCTAGCACAACAGTCATGGGTCAACAGGGTGAACAGCAGCGGACTTAAGACACAGCCCTGAGGAGAATCTGTGCTCAAGGAAATGGTATTAGAAGTATTTGTTCCAACTCACACATATTGGGGCCTGTTGGTAAGAAAATCAAGAATCCAGTTGCCAAAGGAGTGTTTAAGCCTAAGAGGCCCAGTTTGTCTACTAGATGCTGGGGAATGATTGTGTTAAACGCTGAACTGAAGTCAACAAACAACAAACGCACATGAGCATTTCTTTCCTCTAAGTGCTTCAAGCTCAGATGGAGAATGGAAGAAATAGCATCCTCCATAGAGCGATTTGGTCGGTAGGCAAACTGAAGCGGGTCAAATGCTAGTGGGAGGCTAGATACATTAATGTCCTTTATCAGCTTCTCAAAGCATTTCATAATGGTGGATGTCAGTGCAACCGGATGGTAATCATTGAGGCCTGTAATTGTGGACTTTTTTGGCACTGGCAAGATGATGGCTGTCTTAAAACATGATGGGACCACTGCCTGCTACAATGAGAGATTGAAAATATGTGTGAGAACACAAGCCAGCTCCTCTGTGCATTCCTTGAGGACACATCCAGGGATGTTATCTGAGCCTGCTGCTTTCCGAATGTTAACTTTCTGCAGTGTTTTCCAGACAGAGGTGACATAGAAACTTAGCACTTGCTCGTCAGGATGGGGCACAGCTTTCCTAGCAGGAGTATTATTTGATGCCTCAAATCTACCCAAAAATGTATTNCTTTTATGGCACTTTTCAGATTTGCTCTGGCTGTTCTAAGTGCCATCATGTCACCAGATTTAAAAGCCACATTCCGTGCTTTCAGCATCTTGCGGACCTCATAAGTCAGCCATGGTTTTTCATTCGCCCTCACAACAATGCTTTTCAGGACACAGACATCTTCTATGCACTTTTGGATATATGCAGACACTGTGGTGGCATACTCCTCAACATTTGTAAGTTGGTTATCAGTAGCTGCTTCCTTAAACATGCCCCAATCTGTGCATTCAAAGCAGTCTTGTAATGCTTCTATAGCTCCCTCTGTCCAAACCCTCCCCTGCTTTACTCTGACTAGTAAAGGTTTATATGCTGGAATAAGCAGCGCTGAAAGATGGTCAGAGGAGCCCAGGTGGGGGTGGGGGATAGCTTTAAATTTTAAATACATTTAAGTGTATTGCTTTGATAAATTGTTTGTTATCTATAGTCATTTGGATCATAAAATCAGTTTATAAACTGAACAAATTAAAAGAAAAATTAAACATCTGTGGAATATAATGCTTACAAACAACATAATGAAAAGTAAACCACCTTGGGTTTTAAATTTATTCCTGGTTCTCAGTAACAAAAGAGTATTTCTTGTTGAACATTTTTTAAACCCAGATTTCCAATGAAAGGGTTTTTTCTTTTTTCCTACATGCATGTACAGACAAACAGTTAAACGAAGATGCTTACTGTTTATGAGAATATGAAGTATATTTATTTGCTTAGGAAAGCCAAGGCTAAAATATGCTCATGAGATTTTTGTTTGTTTGTTTGCTTCCTTTTTAATCAGTGGAACCATATCTTTCTGAAATGCAAATATACCAAATAATATTTGAAAATCTTTGCTGCTTTAAGCGAAACAGTGTCTCCTAACGTCGACCTCTATTGACTTTGACATATGAGTTAATGAATTCTCATTTGACAAAACGTTTTTTGTCTTCCGAATTACCAATTCCGAACTATGGTCTTCTGTCACTCCAGATCAGGGAGGAATCCGTGTTTCGGTCGACCTACTGGAACCCGGTTGATGAGAGAGAGTCGGGATTATGCTCCAAATGACAAACTGTATCTGAAAATATTTCAGAAAATTGCAGGGACTTGCTCAGGCAGTCACTAAAGGTCAAGTCTGACTTCAAAGTTTAAAAAAAAATAGAAAAAAAAAATAAACAAGCCCACCAGTTGAATATAACTTCTAAATATATATCAGTAAAATGAAACTGCAGCTCAGTAGAACACATTTTCAAATACTTGGAACTAATTGTGCAGAAGTTTGATTTCCAGCCTTTATTTTTAGTTCACTTGCCTTAAACGAAAACCTCAGTTCATCCTATCAAATGAGCTTCGTTATAAATATATATGGGAGATAGGCTGATCTATATTTCATAAAGCAAAATCAATCTCATTCTATATCTATATATAAAATGAATATAAATAGTATGTAGGTCAAGTAACAAGCAGATTTAAATATTTTGGGATTTTTACTTAAAATTTGAATATTTTATTTTTGGATGGATGGATATTAATATTGGCAGCCAGATGTGATGATGCTAGATTTCCATAGGATATGGATTTTAAGAAATATACTCTACCCTCATATAATTTTTTTTAAAACTCAAGCTGGCCTCCTCCTACCCATGGGATATGGGTAAAACTTCATTGGCAATAAAACTGGTTGCCATTGTCTCCTCCTGGGATTTCTTTTATTTTGTCGCCTAGTCTACAATTCTGGGATCTCCCGATGCCCCCTACCCATTTAAATATTAACCAGGTTTGATTTTGCTTAGCTACTTGGAGATCATCCAAGGTTGGTTAGAGACTGCCATCTATGTTAATAACCAGGGGATGTAATCCTGTCATTCATATTCTGTGACTCCAAATAGATGTAAATGCAAAATTCATTTTGTTACAATAAAAAAACAATCTCTCTCTCTTTAGTCTTATTAGTCACCTTTGAAGTCTTGAGTGCTGTACTTGTCCTTGATGTTAATAGTTACATAGATGGGCAGGGGATTTTGCCCATTTATCAAAGCTTCTTTCTGGTCTGAGAGCCTGTGGTTATCTTTCTAATTGTAAAGGAGAAAAAAATATCAAAGAGGCATGGAATAGATACATAACATAACAATCAAATACAAGTGGAAAATCATCTTAATATTAAAGATGCCTAAAGCAACCCAGTATAGGATAAACCTAAATATAACAACTGAACATGAGTGGGTAAAACAGAAGATGAAATGAACAAAGGGTTTTTTTTTTACTCGGGACAGTAAGAATGACATAATTGCTTGATACTACCTTGGGTAAATGTCTATGGAGATTCTCAATCATCCAGGTCATGATTGTCCCAAAGGTGCTTTTTTTCAAGAGGCAACTGGACTTGTTTTTCTTTGAAGATATTTTGCTTCTCATCCAAGACGTTTCTTCAGCTGACTGGATGGTGGGGAATGGAAGGATTTATATTCCTTGCAGACAGCTGGTCATTTGCATTTTTTTGTCTGTGTCCTCAGAGTCCTGAGTAGTGCAAATGGGTGTGGAGCCTTCTTGGAACTGCTAAAAAGACTGTGTTGTGGAGCTTTGCTTTCTGCAGGATGTTTTTTCTGCCCTGTCTCCCTTTGCTGTTGAAGGGAGGCCTGAATGACTGAGAATCTTCCTAGACATTTAGCTATGCACTTTGGATGACCATCCTTCGAATGGTGCTGGAGTATGAATGGATTTCCAGAAAAATTGCAGACTACAGGAACCATTTGCACTTCAGTTTCAGATGCAGACAACACAGATTCATCCCCAACAGCTTGTGTCCTGTGTTCAACAATGAAGGGAGACAGAGCAGAAAAAACATCCCGCAGAAAGCAAAGCTCCACAACACAGTCCTTTTAGCAATTTCAAGAAGGCTCCATACCCATTTGCACTACTCAGTACCCCGAGGACACAGACAAACCTCCAGGTGGCCTCAATGACTCTCTAAAAGAGTGCAAATGACCAGCTCTCTGCAAGGAGTATAAATCCTTCCATTCCCCACTATACAGTCAGAACTGAAGAAGTTTCTTGGATGAGAAGCAAAACGTCTTCAAAGAAAAACAAGAAAGTCCAGCTGCCTTTTCAAAAAGCATCTTTCAGGGAAACACCTTGGGTACCTGCAACCCAAATTAATGTTTTTACTATTAATGTAACAGAATATTTACTTCTAATGTTTATCAAATAGTGGTAGATCTACCATGGGCATTGGTGTTCTAATTAGTATATTATCACAACAATACCCTTTATATGTATGTATAACAGGTATCCATAATTCTTAGGAAGTAAAAAAGAATATATTAGACTATACCCCATCATTTAACAAATACTCTATGACGAGTCCCCAGAGATCTATAAAAGTTGTCGGGTAGCCCTCCTGTTTCCTTTGATTCAGCTGTTGATAGTAGTATTTCAAACGGTTCGGGGTGAACATTTCCAACTTGCTTTTGGTCACTTGTTTCTTAGCCTCCTGTATTTTTTCATGTAGATCATTCTGTGACCAGTAAGCATCCCTATATATATGTGCCATGGCCCTGAAAAGACACAATACAATCAATGAGAAAAATAAAGAAAAATAAAACTACTTATAAAAGTATATCAAACCCTCTGACTCTGAGACTATCAGTAATACATTCTTAATTTCTTCTTAGTGTTTTCTCAGTCAAATTCTCATTAGCTTTATGCCAACAAACTCCAATTTGGTTTTATGGATGTGGCTAGATATTAGGAAAATAACTTCCCATTGGTATGAGTAACTCAGCAGAAGAAGCAGAGAATAATTTATCCTCTTCACTGGATAAATTCAGTGAGAATCTGAAATTTTTAATAAGGTTTCCTACACTAAATATTGAAAGGTGGACCATAAGAAAGGCTGAGCGCCAAAGAATTGAGGCCTTTGAACTATGGTGCTGGAAAAGACTCCAGCGAGTCCCCTGGACTGCAAGGCAATCAAACCGGTCAGTCCTAGAGGAGATCAACCTGACTGCTCTTTAGAAGGCCAGATCCTGAAGTTGAAACTCAAATACTTTGGCCACCTAATGAGAAGGAAGGACTCACTGGAGAAGAGCCTAATGCTGGGAAAGATTGAGGGCAATAGAAGAAGGGGACAGAGGACTTCCTGTTTGGGTTGCAGTGGGTGCAGGCATACAAAGAGGCTCTCTCTCTTCATTGCCTGCTTTTCCTCTGCCGGTAGACCCTCAGTCAGGCCGAAAAGTCACCCTGGAGGGGTGACTACCGATGAGGAGGACTCTCGTTGATTGGGGGGGAGGAGGCAACTCCTTCCGCGGTCCGAGGCAGCTCCTCAGGACCGACAGAGAGAATTATTTAGCTGCTCCAGCTGAAAGTCAAAAGAACATCTAAGCATTAAGAAACCATCGTGGATGATCCCGGTGAGACTTTTCCCTCTCTCTTTCTGCCTAACTACTTTCCTGTCAAAAGCCTTTTGGAATTACTTCCCTGCTTTGAAAGAGCTGCCTTTGTTTATCTGGGGAAAAGAGCTTTCCATTACAAAGGAAAAAACTTCTTATTGACTATTTTTATTTTTGGTTACTTGGGGGCCCTGGAAAAATCCCTATCATAAAATTTTATTATTATATCTCCTAAGCTGGATAATAGTGTTTTCCTATGTCTTGGACTTACTTTTTCAAAGGGATAAATTTTTATTGTTTGAAAAACAACAACAACAACTCTATGAGAAGCCGGAAAAGAGATTCCATAGTTCTTTGACTCTGCTAATCTCATCCTTGATGTCTGGAAGAGACTTTCATAGTTTACTGAGGACATCTTGTGGAGAAATTTAACTTTTTGTGTTACTATTGAAATGGAGAAATCATATTCACAACTCAACTGTAAACTCATACTGGAAAAAATTTATGAAGCTACTGAGGAAATATGTTCCCAAATAAGAGAGAGAACTGCAGAAATAATAAACAGAAATTCTACTGTGAATTTACAAACTGACCTTCAGACTCTATTTGATCATTCTACAGACAAAAAAGCAACGGAAGAGGGATTAATTTACATACAACCTATGGAGACTTTGGATGACCAAAAAATGATTGTAACTAAACTATCTACAATTGCAAAACTAACAGAAATGGACTTGAAATTACAACTGTTGGAGTTATGACAACTTTGATAATCAACTATTAATTATAAAATTGGACATGATCGAGTGTTTTATCCAGCAGACAGGAACCAGGTGTCAAAAACAGAGGATGGGAGGTCTTTTACTGACCCAAATGATATTACAAGCAATAATGGGAGATTTATTTGCTGAAATAGAGGCTTTGTTATGGAAGCCTGCTTGGCGTAGGAAGAAAGCCAGAATAAGACTAAAAAGAGAAATTTAAAATTATATGTAATGGATTAAAAAGGTTTTGAGAAATATGGATTGATTTAAGGATTAAGATTTAGAGTTGAAAATTTGTGATTATTAGAATATATATGTTAAATAGAGTAGGAATGTGTTTTTTCGAATAATATGTTTATTTGTATGAAAATTATTTTGTAATGGAATGAGAATAAGAATATGAAAGAGGCTTTTAGAAATTCAGATAGCTTTAACAACTAACTGAGTGTGTTAAGTTACCAAGAGAATGTTTTGTGTAATAATAGGTGTTTTTTTTTAGATATGATAATTATTTGAATGAGATTTAAATGCTATTTGAAGTAATATGAGAGCTCTGTGATAAAATCAATGATTTATGAGATTATGAACTGGAATATATCTGGATTAGTATTTTAGAAGGGATACCTGAAGCGATAATACATTTATCTAAGATTAAATTGGACTATGGTAATTGTAAATTAATAAAGCTCAAAACAGGATTAGGATTTATAGATATGTAATGTAGAAATGGATTATGTTAAATAGGTTATATTATTTGAGGGAAATAGAGAGGGACCATTTAATGTATTTACTTGAGCTATTATATGATTTGGTTTTTGGATGATTGATCACCTAACCACCACGGTGTGTCTTGAGCATTCTGTTGTAAAAGTTAAAAAAACAATAAAATTTGTTATTAGAAAGAAGAAGGGGCAGAGAATGAGGTGGCTGGATGGAGTCATTGAAGCAGTAGGGGTGAGCTTACATGGACTCCCGAAGATGCTAGAGGACAGGAAGGCCTGGAGAAACATTGTTCATAGGATCGCGATGGATCGGACACAACTTCACAACTAACAACAACACACTAAGTATCTCCTTTCAACTGGAAGATTGGCCTACCACAGCTCCTTATGAAATTAGATAGCTCTGAATGACCCAGCAATAATATAACCTATTTTCCAGACTTGCAAAATTGCTCTCTATGATGCTGCTAATGTTTTGAGAATACAGTACTTAAATGATTTATAAGATAAAGACAAATGATAAAGGGTATTTGAAAACATCTCTTTAAAGTTTCATAGTAACACATTTATCTAATAAGATGAAAATGATCAGTATGAAAATACAAATTTGGTTTTAAACATGCATAAACACAAAACATCCACATTTGATTAAAATGCAGAGATTAAAAAGATCATTGAGAAAGTCTCATAATTCCATATGTATTGACAGAGTGAAGAACAGTGCTTCTAAATGTAAACAGTTGCTAGGTGAGTTAATGAAGGAGCTGACAGATTTTAAAACAATTTGGTACCACATGAGGGTACCACATATGAGACTGATCATCATATTTTGGGTTTTCTTTTCCAATTCATTTTTGAAGTGACCCACAGAATTTCAGTAGTTTGCTCTAGAAAAGTCAAAGCTCTGCATAACTGGTCCCAGGTTAGCACTGACCAACCAGCTGAAGCTTGCAGGAAGTTCCTAGCCACAACCACTTTCTCAGATTTGGAAAAGTTGGACTGAGGAACACCTCCAAGGAACACCACCATTTTATCTAAAGCATGTTTCAATGGATATATTATGTATAACAGCGCTTCTGAAACCAAATGGAATCTTTTGCCATGCCCTGGGCACAGTGGTTAGAATGCAGTATTGCAGGCGAAACTCTGCCCACAGTCTGGAAATGTGCATTGGCCATTCTATGAAGATAGACAACATGAAGATACAAAAAAATTAGCATTTGTAGAGTAGTCATGTATATGCAGTGGTGGGATTCAGCTGGTTCGCACCACTTCGGCAGAACCAGTAGCTAATTTTTTGTTGCCCAGGCCCAGAATGGACTTTCAGAAGTGGCACAGAGAATTGGTTGTTTACGAATTTGAATCCCACCACTGTGTATATGCATCTATTTGAAAAATGCAGATGAAGTGATTTCGTGCATTAATAAATGCTTTGAATGCCCTTATAGAAATAAAGGTACCAAAGAGATGGAGAAAAATAAAAGTGAGATTATTCATAATTGCTAAGGTGATATGAGTATAAGAATTTTTACATAGCATTACTATAAACTTGTGTAAATGCACGGCAATGTTAGAAGTATTACCACATGTTACTTCTCTTGTATTAAATTATGCCAATAATCTATTATGAATTTTCACTTACCATGAAGTTCCAGACAAGCCAGATAGGTATGTTACACAATCCATAATATTCAGTTTTTTGAGTGCTTGCATAGAGCCAAATGTTGTTGTGTATGACCTTGTCCCACCTCCAGTTGTCATGATTGCTACCACAGGAACCTTGGTAAAACAAGGATATGGCAAATAAAAAATAAGCACAAAATAGAACCTGGATAATAAATATGTGGTGTTTGGAGGACAAGGGATTAGCCCTATACTTACCTGAGTGCTCCTTCATATGCTCTACCTCAGATTTCTCAAACTTGGCAATATTAAGTCATGCTGGCTGGGGAATTCTGAAATTGAAGTCCACACATCTTAAAGTTGCCAAGTTTGAGAAACACTGTTAGAACTGAATATCTAAAGAAGGACAATATATCATTGGCATTCAGTCACTTGAAAAAAAAGGAACTTAGGGTTTTTTTAATAACACCAAAGGATATCACTGTGTCAGTTCTTAAGAACTTGTTCCTTCAAATAACAATACAAATACAGTCAGAGAAAATGCATTGTTTAATTATTAGAAAGATGTATATATCTATATCCCATTTCTTATTTAAAAACCCCATTTTGCAGTAGTGAACTAAAAAAAAATACAAAAAAAACAAGATAAAACACAACAAAGATAATCCAAAACTGATAAGCAAATAACTAATGAATGGGGAAAAACTTATTGGAAATAGAATGAATTCATTTCCTTTAATGTTAAGAAACCTCTGTCAGCAACCCACATACCTCATGATCTTGCAAGTCATAATCTAGCTGGAGAATCTGCTTCAATGTTTGAGCAACAATTTTTTTTCGCTTACACAAGAACTCTTGCTCTTGTGAACAGAGCTCATACCCCAAGCGTACATCGAGGTCTCCTGGGCAGGAACAATTACTAAGACATGAAACATAGATTAGAAACTTTATCTCAATATACGAGATACCTATGATCACACAGAAATGTAATTAAAACAAGAGATGATTGAAAGTGTCACTGTCACGATCTATGAAATAGCTGTTTTCTGTTCAGGTATTCCACACAATACACTGCACATCTCAAAAGTACTTTTAGATAGCACTCAGGTATAGACATCGTAAAAGACTGACAAAATGGACTCCTGTAATGAAAAGGGAATTCCCTCTTCACAATCTTTTCAGAATGGACTCAGGTAGGAAGAATTGTGTTGTCCTGCATCTAAGAAACATGTGAACTAAGGTTCCATGGTGTTAACCTATAATGAATGCTTCATAACTCGTTATTTGATTTTAATAACATTCATTAGGAGTGGTACATATTAATAGATACAATATGATATTACTAGCACCTAAAGGAAGTGTCAAGGAGGGGGGCTGAATGTGGTCCATAAATTTCTGCATCCAGCTTCTGCATTTCCCCCTCCATGAAACTTTCTTCTTTTTTCTCCATCCTAAAAAAGTTCCGTGCAAGGAAATCCACACATGGCAGTTCCTATCTCCTTTGGCAAGGAAGAAGATTCTATATATATCCTTTCTTCATACAAAGTAACCCAAAGAGTAAAAGAGGAAAGTGAAGTTCTGCGGGAAAAGTTTCTCCTCCCCAAAGTCTCTCTCCTTAGTTCATTAACTTGGATTACGTCCACATCCTTGCCATATAATGTTTTTATGAAGATTTAATGATGTATCATTTTTAAGCTCTGAAGTGTTAAGTGTTCATAAAATAAAATGCGTACTTATTTCTGTTTTAATATGACTCTGGAATTACTTTTCAGTTGAGCTATAAGAGGTTTTTTTCTTTTTTTTTCTTTTTTGTTCTCTCGGACTTTTAAATATTTTAGCAGTTTTAGAAATGTAAAATATACTATTTTTAGTTTGAATGTCTGTTTGTTTATTTGATTTGTTTGGTATACATTGGTTCAGCGTCTGAGATTTGAGGTTTTTTTTAAAAAAACCTTGCTTTAATGGTATATGAACCTGTTTCATTGATGTGGGGCAGAGAGCATTCCAGAAATTGCTGTGTCTCGAGATAATGTTCTGCCCCACTGTCCTTGACCATTTAAGCCATATCCTGTTTTCTGCTTTGCTTAGTAGCCAATTCCCTATTTTTACCTCTATGTCAATGTTCAACCGTCTGGTATTTTTCCATACTATCAAGAATGCTGAGAACACAATGTTTATAATATTACCATATATGGGGTCCAGAGGGGTCAGGAAATGCATACGTTGTATGAACTATATATGCGAACTCTGAACACTCCTCGAGGTTCAGAACCCTTGCTTTCTGAACCTGCGCAAATTAAATCTTTCCTTCCTCAAAGTCCTGGCTCGAGTCCTTTCTTTCCACACCATCATTATGTGCACAATTTTGTCAATTGTTTATTGTATTAGTTTTTTTAAATTCTTCTATACAGTTCTAATTATGTTGTATTTAACTGTATCTTATTTGATGGTCTGCTTTCCTAGAAATTTCTGCTCAATTACTACTAACCCCACTTTTGCCTTGTGCAATCTTTAACTCAGCAGCCCAGATATGAAAAGTAATAGTGATGTTAATTATTGGTGCATCTTACCAATCGTTCACTTTTACGTGCAAATTGTACTTTTTTTCCTGAAAAACAGAATGTAAACATGTAAAAGTCACAGAATGAACATATTTCCACTTTAAATTTAAAAAAAAAAACATTCGCTCAGGGGTATCAAGCTGCCAGCCCGTAGGACGTGCCAGCCCGCCGGACGTGTCACCAGGAAACTGTGCCCACCTCATTGCTGGCAATGGGTAAAAAGCTCCGGTACATTGCACGATGTCACATGACATCATGAGTTTGACATGTCTGCATTAGCTGCACTCTTTAAACTGCTATTAAAATAATTATGAAAGTTACTTTTCTTCAAAACACAGTGACTCAGAGTATTTCCCAGAAATAATTTGAATAACTTAATTCCTGTGTAAAGGAACAAGGAGTGGGTTGACAAGTCCTGAGGCTAAAAGTTAATTTAAACTCCAGCATTGTAGCTGCCATAAGTAATAAGTTAATAATGGCCTAATATTTTTTATTTCATGAAAGGTCATTTTGGGGGGTTTCCCCATGTTTGCACGAGACTAGAGGAAATTATCCTAACTATGTGATGAGCTAATTCACATGATTATAATATATGAACTGCCCATCTCCACTCTTTAATTGTTACATTTCTACACTGGTATAAAAGTTTCCAGAACATCTAAAATATTTTGGTTTTTGCACTCCAAAATTTTCAAGTCTAAAGAATGGCTATAATACACAATTGTGCATTTTCTACCATCATAACCCAATGGAGATATTTCTCAGTGATTACTCAGCCCTAAAATTTGTTATAAATGTAGTATAGACAACTGTAGAGAAAGAAGAAAAAAAGGAATTGAAAACTTCTCCTTATGATTATGTACTCAGAATTGCAAAGTGTGGCTAACTTTTAGGGCTAGTTAATTTGTAATTAATCAAACTGAATTGGAAGTTCAACCTTAATCTAGTCCTGGAGATGGGATAGCAATAGCAAAAATAGTAGGAAACATAAGACTGAATACATGTGATAAATATCTTTAACCTCTGGAAAATGCAAACAGTCAAATATCTGATTTATATCAGCTACCTAAGCTATTTCCCTCTGGTTTAAATCCAAAACATCTGCCTTCTCTCTAGCAACCTTTGTTCTTTAACTTGAGTAACCCATGGGGCCATCTTCTTTAGCTTCAGTCCCTGCCTATAAAATAAACTAATAATCGAAAGAAACTAATAGTGAACTATTCAGAATGACGAACTTTTTAAATTTGGAAGGATATTTTTATCTGTATGTTTATCTTTCTCACAATCTCTGTCTCTATCTCTGTCTCTGGTTCTGTCTTTGTCTCTGTCTCTATCTCCAGCTCTATCATCAGTTACTTCCTAATAACTAGGGTTCATATTGAGAGTCCTACTGATCTGTTTTACCATTACGACCAGGAAATTTAGCCAGCAGTCTTCCTGGTTATCTTTGGCTGATTAGTGGCATTCAACAAATCATTGTTCCATCTAACACCTGGCAATTTTTGTTATTGCGTGTGACTTTTATTTTGTAGTAAGTGGAAGGGGGACAATGCCTTGGAACTGCAAAGTAATCTCTTGAATCTACTCAGGATGGATGGGGAAATGATTAAAAAATCTGATTGTGCCTTGTTATAATGGGAAGAAAGAAATCCAGTAGGGCAGAAAATGAGATGAGGTGAAGTTTCATTAGAAACCTTCCCACCCTGCAACTTTTGCAATATTTCTTCTGAAGCAGCAGCTGACTAGGAAGAAAACCAATTTAGCAGTGGAAGATCTTCTCAAGACCTACACATTGTGAAGATAGGCATCTCAGATTTGCACAGGAAGGCAGCATATTTTCTGCAAAGGAGTGCTGTGGGTGCACAATGAAGGATTTCATTCTTTTGCCTGAAGCAATCCAAAATTTAGGTTAAATAGAAGATCATTATCCATGCTTGAAGAAGAGATTATTGCTCCAAGAAACTGAATCCCTGGCATTAAGTTAATGTTGCCCAGAACTCACAGGGTTTATCTAAACAAAATCCTCTTTTGATCTCCGATGGTACTCAGTAGAGTATGCAACCAAAATTACCTTAGAGAGTTAGGGAATCACATTGTTTGGATCCAAAAATGCAAAAGGTAGAAGAAGATAAGACACTAAAGTCTTCTTAAAGAAGATGTTAAGAAAGTAAAGAGGAAAGAGAGATTTGGGTGGTGTAGGCCAAAATATGGTAGAAGAACTAGAAACTGCCAGGTGGAATTGCCAGTCATGCAAGCTATGGAGGAGAATGGGTAAACAGAACTGAAGGAGGAATACCAACTGTATTGCCCAATGTAGAATTGTGACTGAATTGAGGAAACTGTGAGCCACCAACCACATAAAAAGAAGAGAAGTTGCCCTGCATAATGTATTGAAGTATTGACTATCTGGTGACTGGGTGATTATGAGGGGAGCTTAATTAGCTTAGGCAAAGAGAGATCAGGGGGAAGATGACAGTAGTGATAGGCAAAAAGGTAGAGGTAATCCATTCTGGGAAAGAGAAACTGAAATACTTCAGGGCAGTGTTGCAATATTGTAGCCTTACCCAGAACAAGATGGTCACTTATGCCCTTGTATTCTTCCATTTGAATAACTAAATTCATTTTACATGGAGCTTGAAATCCCTCTGCATACTTCTGCAGCTGCAATGACTACACATATACTTCCAAATACAATTCAAGCAGTTGGTTATCATAGATAAAACCCTTATGTGACTTAGGGCCTATTTACCTACCGCCCCTTGTCCCACATAGATTATGCCTGCCTAATCCAAGGACATAGATATTTCTGATAGTCCCCACTTATCAATAAGTGCAATGGAAAGGGACTCTAAAAGTGGACATTCTTGGTGGAGATTTCCTTCCTCTGAAACTGCGACCCCCCCCTTGAGGAAAGGCTGGCTGAGATTCTCATGGCTTTTCAAAGCTTGTGAAGTTGGCTGTTCTGGAAGATTTTTGGAGTTCCCAGTAATTTTAGGAAACTTATATATTTTCAAAAGTATAATGATATAATTGTATTTTTTTTTTAAAAAAAAAAGTACATTATTTTATTATTGTTGCATTGGCTGCATCTTTTGTATATTCATGTACATTTTAACTGAAGTGTTTTATAAATTCACAAATAAATACATATTATTTCCAGTATTTAATGAAGGCACTCACTTCCACTATTGGCACTTTCTCTCCCATAGGCAGGGAATTCAGTTTCACAGTTGGAACATCTTCCTTGATGGAACAAGAACAGGTACGCTAAAGAAAAAAAGGATATATAGATATATAGGTTTTTTTTTCATAAAAGGCTTATTATAATAAATTAATGAAAGGACATTTGTAATGATTGTGATTAATGGATTAGACTGACATACAGGATTATAATGTGGTTTTGTCTTTGGTAGTTTAACATTCAATGATGGATCCTTGTACTTGATATAATGGAACGTAGCAGGACACGGAGGTGTGACAATTGCATCTGAACCCAACTTAAGAGTTTGTGTCCCTTCATATGATCCTTCTATAGAAAGTGAAAGGTCTTTCTCTAAAAACAAAAGGAAAAGAATATGAAAAAACATCATTATAACAGAGGTTTTCATAACAAGCAAAAATACAATGAAACATTTCAATGTGAATAATATAAATTCTTGAATAAAATAATAATTTAATTAATTAATAATTAAAACAAAATTATTTGGTATATAAAGATAATTTGAAAAAATCTATAAGGAAATTTCTATGGTCATCCGTTCACCAAAACTGATCTGAGTGGCAACCAGAATTAAAATTAAAATTCATTCATATCTCCCTCTCTCCCTCTCTCTCTCTCTCCCTCCCTCTCCCTCTCCCTCTCTCTCTTTAATTCATTTATCTCTCCCCCCTCCCTCTCCCTCCCCCCTCCCTCTCTGACTTCCTAGTTCTTGCAATTTTCTTCACAAAGTTTGGATGATTTGCCCTTCTCTTCTTTCTAGGACTGAGAGAGAGAGTGACTAGTTCAAGGTCACCCAGCTAGTTTTGTCCCTAAGGAAGTACTAGAACATGTGGTGTCCTGGCTTCAAATCTGATGCATTAGCCATTATATCAAGCCTGCTCTTTCTCAAAACCATCATACAAATTTATTAATCAATGAAAGAAAAGGCTGAGTCAAGGCCCTTTAAAAAACACATTGTTAACATATCACACAGACATGTTAATTCCGGAGTTCTATTAACATTCTGGCCCCAGAATGTGAGGGAAAACTAGGTCTTTATAGACTTCCAGAAGGCCAACAGGTTGGTACAGTTCATATCCCAGAAGGAGACTGTTATACAAAGCAGGTGCCATGATAGGCACATTTCCTACAGTGCACCAAGTGACACTGCTTCATCGATGGATCCTGGAGCATGTTGTGAACATTAAAATGTTCATATTAATCGACATTTGCAACATGGTGGTGGTGGGGAACCTTTGTAAAAATGTTTTATGAGTATTCTCAGATCAAGCACATTTTAAGAAAATCAGATAATTGAATGATCTTGAAGGAAATTCTATAACCTCATGGACATTAATCATTAATCATAAATGCAAAACAAAATGTACCTGTAGATATTTCAGCTACCTTGAATATTGTGATGTTTTTGTATTTTAGTATTGTTTTAGAATCTTGCAATACTAGAATGTTGCAATTTGAATTCTTTTGTGATTTTTAGAAAGGTGGTAAATACTCTAAATGATCAATAATTTTCTTTAGTGTGAGCAGACGGAATTCAAGAAGTTTGTCTAGTCAATGGTGAGGAAATGGTATAAGGGAAAAGATATAGAAAAGAACAGACCAAAAAGCTAGGTTCCCATCGCTTTACCACTTCACTGATAAAATCTTGATCATTTAATTTCCCTCACTTTGGTCATTGACAATCTGGGTAACCTCATGAAAATTATTCTTGCTCACCATTAATAACTCCATCTCTAAAGAAATAATACTTTGACCTGATTGGCTAACAGCCGTAATCAATGTGCCAAGTAATGGCAAGTAATAATGAGATCACTGGAGTTATGGGAAGAGACCTCATGAATCATGGACAATTTCCTGAGTTCTTTGTTTCAATTTTTTCCCTTCTGTTGTTTAGCACAGTAATGAAAACATCCAGTTATGACTATTAAATGATTTTATATAAACTCACGTGATTTTCGTCGCTTGCTTTGGTCCACCTCAGCTTCCAGTGTACAAATTTCACGACACTGTAATAAACAGAAGTAATAAACAAAAGCAATGTAAATGATCACTTCTAGATTTAAAACTGTATTGTAAGATACAGTTGTATCTTACTGTATTGTACTGAACAGCACCAGTACACCTGTAGAAAACCTAACAGCAAAGAAAAAAATAATTTGAAGATATATTAATATAATTCAGTGTTGGCTATGAGAACAATAGGAAACTTCCACTGGTTTCTTTGCTGATTCCTGGCACTGATTTTCTTTGTTACCCTTCAAATAAAAGTTGTTTTTGCTTTCAATAAGAGTGTAAAGAATATAGGTAAGTAGCCCAGCCAACAAGCTGCTACTGTGCATGATTCAAATGCTTTGCATTGAAATAAATGTTTCTAGACTAAAAACTATGTATCAATAGTTTCATATGAGTATATCGTCCACCAAATGATGTGGACAGGTGACAACCCAGGAACTCACCTAAAATAGGGGCAAAGTGAAAACAGGGTTTTAGTAGGAAAATATATGATCTAAACTAAAAGATAAAAGAAAGTTCCCAAGGTGGGATATAAAGAGTAAACAAAAGGAGAAACAGAATTGAACACAAAGGAAAACCACATCAATGAAAAAAAAACCCAATTTCCTTCCCTGAAAAACAAAAGTAAAACAAAAAAACTTCTATGTTGATGATATGTATGGGAACTCCAGTGGAATAATTAAAATTTGGTTCTCTGAGATGTAAAAAAAAAACTGCCAAAAGAGCCAAAAGAACAAACACAGATGGTAGATAATTAAAATGGGCTACAAAATTATTTAAAATGTATGAAACATATGAGGTTGACAATATTGCTTTGGAGATTGCTTCTTCAGGCACTGCAGGGCGGGGAAGAGGAGAGGAAATATGAGCCAGATGAACTGGAAGAGAACCTGGTTGCAATCTTAGAGGTAAATTAATGGCCAAGATAATCTAGACAGGATAACCTACTTGGCAGCCTTATGATGTGTGGATTTCACTGATCTACACTAAGAGAGGAAGAAATCTCCATGACATTGCTGAAGATACTCTATTGGGAGTATTTTTTTAATTCAGTATTTTTTTAAAAAGCTGATGGTGTAATTTAGTTGCTGGAGGATAGCAGATTGGGAATATACTTCTTTTGTTTGAAAAAGTAGGGTAAAAAAAATAGAAAGGACAAATGGGGAAATATTTATATTTAACTTAGTGAGACTTGTAAAACTTCCATTCTAAACACATTATTTGAAGATTTATTACATACCATAGTTGGTCAAGGAATTTCTTAGCAGGTACTAGTTTAACCATGGCAGGAGACAGACAGCTAATTTAGTGGTTGCATTAAAAGAAATTATCAAACTCTGTTGATTCTATAATGTCCCTGTCAACAAGTTGTGCAAAGTATATGGGAGAAATTGGAGTCACCGTATCAAGCACAAGAAATGTACTGATAACCTCTGGAGAGAAAATGGAATGCTATGACAACAGATCAACCTTCTCTTCTCTCTTTAAATATCAGGCCATATCATAAGACAAAAACTAGACCTTGGATGTGACCTGTTCATGAATCAAGGGGGATTAAGGAGAATCATATCATAAAAAGGTAAAAGACAAAAAAACCATCCAAATATACAAACATTAGGATATTTAAAATATCTCCAAGTCACAATAGACAACACTTGAATAAGAACCAAAAAAGTCAATCTTCAGAAATCTGTTTATCTATAACCAAATAAAGGGAAAAGGTTTATGAGAGAGATGATGGTTTTAAAAAGCAATTAAACAAATAAATAAATAAATAAATGAAGATAGCTTGATTGAGTCTTCAGACAAGTCACAGTTTATACTAGGTGAGGGATAAATTAATCCAGCTAGACAAATTAAAAGAAGCATTTAATAAGTGATGGGTGATTCAAAATTAAAAGGTTGCTTTTTGTTAGAATAAACAAAACAATTTAATAATATTTGTTAATTACAAAAAATAAATATAAATTTGCCAGATAATTTAATAGTTGACAAAATAATTGCTGCTATCACTTCCAGTCCCAATCTCAAGCTAGGTTAGAGAGTATCAAAGGAAATTTGCTTTCCTGACCAATGAGAGTGTGAAATCCATTGGACTCACTGTAGGAAATCTCATACAGTATTGTTAATATGGAGGGGTATCTTGGTAATTTAGTAGTCAACTGAGATAAAGAGATGATCTACTCTAGTCAGGCCAGAATATTCTCTCAAAACCTAAGAATCTTGACAAGAGTCAACTCTTGAAGCACTTTGGTTTAATTCTTTGAAAGCAAAACAATTTATGTTCTCTTTATTCAAAGTGGGAAATGTTTTAAGTAAGAGATCCACATAAAACATGTCTCTGGATCTGGCAATGTCTTTCCTACCTGCTATTTGAGTTCTTTTCAATGTCTTTTAAAACATACAAAGATGGGTATCACACAGAGACAGTTAATGGCTGGCTTCTAATTCCACGACTCTTTTCCCCAATGGTAAAGAAAGAACACAGACCATCTTTTGCCCTGGAAATCCTTGGCAAAGTTGGGGAAAATGGGAGAGAAATTTTAAACCAATATATCTCAATTTAGAGGTGGTCTTCCTCTTAGATGTATGTGTTTTACAATACTCAGAAGAAAATCCAGTTCTTATGCTATGCTTAAACAAGGATTAATTATATGGCCAAACATATCTGAAAATTCAATCATCATTAATTTAAAGTGCATTGCTTCAGAATGAAGTATCTGGATACTCCCAGAAAAAATGTGAGTTGGTTACTCATACCTCACATTCACCTATATCACAGCAGTATTATTAACAGTGATGAACTGCAAAAAGTTTCACGAAAAATAGAATTCAAAATTTACCACTAGAACTCCATTTGTAATTAGTGTTTCTGGAGGACCGCACCTAGAAAACAAATGTAAAGAAATAGATAGTTCCAATATTACTGCAAATATTGTTTCATTCTCATCCAAATAGAAACTGAAAATACATGTTTAGAGTAGGATCCATATACTGAGATTTTAAAATTCCTATAGTTGCCCCAAATTGTTAGAGGGTTATTTTGATGGTTTGTCATTGTTCCTTCTAGGAATATATAGAAAACAATGTAAAGACCGCTTGCACTAGTGCTTATTCTGAACCAAAGTTCTGATATTTGGTTTAAACCTTGTGAAGAGATAGAATTTGAACTCGGGCTGATGTAATTATGTACCCATCACTTATAGGCTTCCTTATATCAATATGGTATTTATACAGGACTTTGCATAGGAAATTATGTAGCACCTTTACAAATGGAATTTCTTGCTGATGGTTTCTAACTAATTATAGTTTCCATACCTTAAATAGAGAGTAAATTGAAGGAGTTCTGTGTCTCCTCCGTAAATTGCTGTGTCTCCTTATCTTTCTTCTACAGCAGGGGTCTTCAAACTTGGCCCTTTTATCACTAGTGGACTTCAACTCCCAGAATTCCTCAGCCACAGTTGAAGTCCACAAGTCATAAAAGGGCCAAGTTTGAAGACCCTTTCTTCTACAGTATGTTACAGGGATTGTTAGAATAACAATAACAATGGCTTGTTGTAAGTCATCTATTAAAGTACTACATTGCCTTTCAAGGAATTTATCTATGTTTTTACACCATGAAATATGCCTCTCTCTTTCTTTGTAGTTATCTTATTCCTTATCACTTGTAAATCAATTATCTTTGTGTGGGAGTGTATTTTAAATATACACATGATCAAACTGTCTTTGACCAACAATGGCTCTTGCTTGTGTTCATTTGAATGCAAGGGAGATATATTTCACTGTAACTCACTAGCTTTATTAAAGCAATTGTTTGGATCCTCTCCAGATGTTGAGGTTTATTGAGTAGTTTTTCTGCCAAAACGTTTTATTGTTCTGTTTTTCTATGTTACTAGAGCAGTATGAGATAGATTTAAGGAAGCAGTTATACACTGTTGTTTCCTTATTGTTTAATTAAAAAACAATATATAAGGAGGACTATATCCCCGATAGCATTTTATTAATATTTAATGGAAAACAGTTCCCAAACAGATCTATTTATTTGTTTCTACTGAAAATTGTAATTCTTGTATCTACTGATTGCCTCTATTTTCTCAATCAATTTGAAATAATTCTGTAGTATGTCACAGTAATACAGAAAATAAAGAATGGAAAATGCTTACGCAGGTTCCACTATAAATTCAACTTCCAGCTCTTCTTGTGTCTGCCAGGAAGAAAATAGTAAAACTGGATTTGAAATGGGCGTATAATCTTTCCTTTAACATCATTTTTAAGCACATGCATACAACTTCACCCCACATTAAAAATTGGTCAGTGACATATTGAAAAATGATGTAAGCATGAAAACTGGAAATTTTCATTTTTCCATCAAACACACCTATAATTTTCATCAATAATAAGCAAATATATGGAAGCTTTTTTTTATTCATGCATTTTGCTCTCCAGATTACAATTTTTCTTACATTTTGACAAGAAACATGATTTCTAGAAAATGGAATGGAAGTACCAAATATTTCAAAGGCACCAGTTTGCTTACTCCTTAAAGTTAAAACACAATTTGGGACTTATAGCATGCAATCAGATAGAAACATTAGGTAACGTAGACAACTATCAACTGTTTCCAAGTTAACAGAAAACAACAGTGAACCAGAACTTTTTCATCATTATATTTTTAATTTATTTTACATTATATTTAAGAGGAAATCGTAAGTTCTTCACTTTGAACTCATATGAAACTTACTTCATATCTAGATAGTCTCAAACAAGGCAATTCTCCACCCAATCTTCCCTTCCTATGCTGGCCGCTCATGGAAGGGTGAGATGGGCAATGAATAAATTTAATAATAAAATGAATAAATAAAAATTGTAACTAAATAATCAACTAGAAATTAAAATAAGGCTGCAGTGCAAGGAGTAGACAAAAGTGAACTCTATCAAAAAGTCAACACTTTTTTTAAAGAAAATCAGACAATGTTAATGTGGAATATGTGACTAATATGACAAATTGGAAAAAAATTATAGATAAATCTATATAAAATCTGCAAATCTAAATCAAAAATCAAAACAGAAATGCAGGTTACTTGCCCTCACTTTTTCTGGTGCTCAATAATAGCCAAATGCTGAGGTTCTTTTTCATAAGATGCATGGAATCTTCCTAGTAATAATAATTTATTAAATTTATATGCCACCCAACTCCCAATGAGTTATCATTTATTAGCAGCATTTTTGTAGGTATAACTGATAAATCAATTATGGAGAAAAATCTTGTTTCTTTTATGATTGAGAAAAGTTATGGTAGCCCAATAGCCAGGTTTTGTAGTTACAATCATGGGTACCTAGCAGGTAGGCAGCCAACAAAAATCCTTATCAAGGTGCTAACGACTGGTGGACTCTATTCAGCTTAGTGGACCACAGACTGTTTAGACATTAACAATATTCTCACTCTTACAGTATAATATTTCTCACCTCTGGATCACATTTAAAATTCATAAGAACGTTCTCATTATCAGGAAGACGAGCTACATCAAAACTGATAGTGAAAAGGTGATCATCTTGAGTAATAGCATCTGAGTCATACACAGAGAACTCTAGCACATTCTGTGAGGAATAAGAAATATATTATATTTCAGGCATTACCTGCATCTATAAAGCAAACATTAGGGCAGATGTGGCTGAAATACAGATTCTGTATTTCCTTCAGCACTGATCATATAGGCTTGAAATTTCTGCTTTATTGCCCTTTTACAATAAAGTATACAAATAACAGCTGCAACAAGGAAGACATTATGTAGGCAGATGCATCTGTGGGAGGCAGGTATCCAATTTCTGTGGTAGCCCAAGTCAAAATGGAGGGCAGTGTCAAATGACAGGGTCATGTCTGCAACCTAAAGAGAACAATAGCCATTCAAAGGATCCCAGCATCTGATTGCATAATCACAGATATCATCAGTGAGGCATTTGATTGCTTTTATAGCATGACTCCTGCTGGAAGAAGATGGAAATTCTGATTTTGAAACTGGGATAGATAAATATGACTTTAAGATACTGTGGAGTTCTTGGTGCTCTCTGAGCTTGGTTTCTTGCAGATATTTTATTACCCAACTAGATAACAACTTCAGTGTTAGAAGGGAGTTGGGTTTGTTTTCTGTTTATATAGAGTAGCTTTCCCTGTGTAATTGGGATCCCTTCCAACCCTGGCAGGCCAAAATCTGCAAGCAAACAACCAAGTTCAGACCAATGACTCCACAGTTCAACCCTGAACTACATATATTCTCTTTTATTGATACTTTAAGATATCACCATGGTGGACTAGGGATGAGTTGGAGGCAACAAAATGTGGACATGTCCTCTAAAAGGCGTCTTAATGCCATATTTAGTGGGATATGAGGATGAGCTCTCAATCTTCTCAAAACTCAAACATGCTCAGTTCCAGCAGTCTCTCATTACATGGTTCAGATTCTAATCCCCTGATCATCCTAGTTTTCTTTCTCTAAGTCTGTTCCCGCTTCTCTAATATCTTTCTTACAGTGCAGTTTGTAAAATGAATGATCTAAGTAGTCTTCCAGTTTGGGAAGATTTACTTCTAAAAACTGCTAGAGCACTTCTGGAGAGGACCTATCTGCATCATCTGTAAGAAAGCTGGAATATTCTCCTTCTTTGATATTTAGTCCACAGCACAGAATGCTTTGTAATCCTTTGTTTATAGTAGCAAACACAAAGAATAGTGCTCTGGTATTTATTACATTTATATCCACCCAACTCCATCCTTATTCTGGAATACAAACTGGAACACATTCGTTATGAAATTATCTTTCATAAATAAGAATCTATGTCATCAAATAGATCAGAAGAATTCAGATTTTATTAACGAAAGCTCATGTCACCATACATGTCCACAAGTTGCTTCAAGATTTTTTGATATTTATTGTTGCAGACTGTGGTTGTCAGATTTTATTTATTCTCTTCCTTGAAGTGCTGTTGGTATATTTAAAATTGATGTTCAAATGTAGAAGTTGGACATTATAGTGTGATTTTGACATAAAATCTTGTATACTTCAGTGACTTTCAATATGTATTAGCAAGTAGGATTATGCATGATTTAAAAATGAATTGGAAGAGGTTTTTCAGAATTCATATGATCATGAGCACAACATATCTCTACCATTCATTAAATCTTTCTTCAGGCTTCCACATGAACATGAACCAAAGTTGTGGTTGCTTTAAGGAGTTGATTGATTAGAGTTAATGCAACATTAAAGCAGCTGCAATTTTTTTAGGCACTGAAAAAAGAAAGGTTACTTTAATAAAGCAGAGGGGTGTTTCATTAGTTACAAGCAACCTTTCAAGTTACAGTTGCCTGCTTAATTCTAGATATACAGTACTTTACTTTTCCTAATTTGGTTGAGAAGTAAAAATGAGAAATATCGTACCAATACTAGACACAAGTTAAGTGTATATAAATTCCTAATCAGAGTATAGATACTGTAGCAAAGAATCATACCCTCCCTCAGTTATCTTTTTCTTTTTAAAAAAAATAACACAAACAAGCATGATTGGTGAAAAGCAAAAAGAACCCCACCCCAAAACCTACAAATATCATGACATACAAATATGGATAAAGTGGAATATATTTTAGAAGCCGTTCAGCAGCAGCTAAAAGAGATAAAAGGTTTTCACCTTAACTTGTCTTTGAATTCTATAGTAAAAGGTTTCATTCCAAACAGGGTCCTTGCAATTATTTACAGTTTTAGTCTTCAGCTTCTCAGTTGTAGCAGTCGGTAGGCAAAGAGTCACATAACAATCAGAGTAGCTTACTGTATAACAGAGAAACAAAAGATAATGTTGCCAGTTTTTAAGCTAGCTGCCAATCATACTCAAGGTAGCATAAATCCCATAAATGGCCAAGGTTCTGTCATACAAGAGTCTATCATTATATCACTGAGTCCGCCCTATGTTTTAAATAATAATCACATAGCATTTATCTTGAGACACCTCAAAACATAAAGTATGCCAATAAATCAACAAGTTCTGCAACTCTTATATCACATGTTTTGACCTATCAGTGACAGATGTACATGACATCTATTATTATCTTTTATCTCCCCAGTTATTTAAAAGGAAGCATCCAATATTTTCTCCACCTATTTTTAAATAACCTGCTTTTGGAGTTTTTATCTCTACCAAGGAGAATTTAATGAATTAGAAACCCTCAATCTTTTTTTTTAAAATGCAGATTGCATACAATATATTATGTATGCAGTTTCCTGAAAATTATAGTTCTTATACGTTCACATCCGGTGTGCATTCCTGTCTACTCATATGATGCATCCATGCATCATAAGCATCCACTCCTAATCACAAAGAAGTCAATATGATGAAACATGCATTGTGATATCACAAATTCTACCTTTGATGCTTGTACTGAGACATCACAATGCAAGCACAAAGGAATGGAGTTTGCACCATGACACCATAATGCATGTTTTATTACCTGCTCCTCTCCCCCTCACAGATGCTTATGCATATTGATAGAGATTGCATGACTAATAGGAGAAATATAGCTATATTATATAGCTATAATATTTGCATGGCAGCATCAGAATTACATTTGAGAAATGCAATTTGGTATTAAGAGTCTCATTTTTTTTAATAGCAATAATAGGAATAAGGGGAAAAAAATCCCTTATGTTTTATCAATGAAGCATAATCACTGAAGAAGCTTAACAACAATTACAGATAGACGTCAACTTGCAGCAGTTCGTGAGTGTTCAAAATCACAATGGCACTGAAAAATGTGACTTATGACTGTTTTTCACAGTTGCGACCTTTGCAGAATTTTGATCATGTGATCAAAATTCAGATGCTTGGCAACTGCTTCATATTTATGACCATTGCTGTGGAACAGTCACTAAATGAACTGTTGCAAGTTGAGGACTATCTGTAATTGTTGTTAAGCTTCTCCAGTGATTATGTTTCATTGGTAAAACATAAGGGATTTTTTTTCCTTATGTTTTTTCCAATGCTGACCATTGCTGTGTCCCAAAGTCATGTGGTCACCTTCTGCGATCTTCTGACAAGCAAAGTCAATGGGGAAGCCAGATTCACTTAACAACTGGGTTACTAAATTATCAACTATAGTGATTCACTTAGCAACTGTGGCAAGAACGGTTGTAAAATACGGCAAAACCTACTTAACAAATGTCTCACTTAACAATGGAAATTTTGGGCTAAATTGTGGTTATATGTACAATTCAGTAATCTAATATTCAGCACATGTGATATCGTATGAGGAATGAACTGTTTTAAAGAACTGAAATGCATTAAAATGAATCAAGAAGTAATTTCTGGGACTGATTTTATACATTCTCCTCATGGCGATGAAATTCTTTGCTCATGGAGTATAGGAAGGAACAAGCCCTAGGGTGATAAAGAGATGATACTAGGCAAATCTGCTTAACCTGCAAATATGTAATTGCACGAACAAGTTGAAACTCCCTGATCAAATTCTATGTTTCTGCACATTCTTAAAAATAGAAGTTGACATAGCTTATACATGTTATAAAGTTAAGCATAGATCTTTCTGCAAAATTGAATGCATATTTATTAGTTATGTACAGTATGAAATACTGAATATGGCAGGTTCATAAATTAGGACATCTTTCCTGCTGATTGTGTTACTTCTTTTTAAAAAACTGGAAAGTTGTTAATAAGGCCCAAAATTAAATCATTGGTGAACACATCCATAATGATCACATGAAACATGTTAACACCTGACAAAGGAGGTGTTAAAAAGACTGACTTCAAGAGTTTCCCAATTGCACCTGTTTTTTCTGACTTTGAATTGCAAATAATTCCACACAACACCCACAAACAGAGAGACACACACAAATATATATTCAAAACTATACTGTATTTAACGTTTACTGTGTAAAATTATGTCGGCTTCTGCTTGCTTAGAAGAATCATTGAAATATACATTTCACCAATTTTCTTGATATATGGATATTGCACATCATTGTTTATTTCTGCATGCATTGAACAGAACAGAATAATAGACTTGGGAGGACCTTGGAGGTTTTCTAGTCCAACCCTCTGCTCAAGCAGAAAACTCTATACCATTTCAGACAAATGATTGTCCAATCTTGTCTTAAAAATTCCCAGTGTTGAAGCATTCACAACTTCTGGAGGCAAGTTGTTCCACTGATTCATTGATCTAACAGTCAGGAAATTTCTCCTTAGTTCTAGGTTGCTTCTCTCCTTGATTAGTTTCCACCCATTGCTTCTTGTCCTGCCTTCAGTGCTCTGAAGAATAGCTTGACTTCCTCTTCTTTGTGGCAATCCCTGAGATATTGGAACAGTGCTATCATGTCACCCCTTAGTCCTTCTTTTCATTAGCTAGACATAACCAATTCCAGCAACTGTTCTTTATATGTTTTAGCCTCCAGTACCCTGATCATCTTTGTTGCTATTCTCTATACTCTTTCTAGAGCAGGGGTCTTCAAACTTGGTGCTTTTATGACGCATGGACTTCAACTCCCAGAATTCCTCAGCCAGCGTGCCTGGCTGAGGAATTCTGGGAGTTGAAGTCCATGAGTCATAAAAGGGCCAAGTTTGAAGACCCCTGTTCAGGAGTCTCAACATCTTTTTTACATCGTGGTGAACAAAACTGGATGCAGTATTCCAAGTGTGGCCTTACCAAGGCATTATAAAGTGGTATTAACACTTCATGTTATCTTGATTCTATCCCTCTATTAATGCAGCCTAGAACTGTGTTGGATTTTTTGGCAGCTGCAGCACACTGCTGGCTGGTATCTAAGTGATTGTCCATTAGGACTCCAAGATTCCTCTTGCAGTTACTACTATTGAACCAGGTACCACCTATACTATACCTATACATTTGGTTTTTCTTGCCTAAATGTAGAACCTTACTTTTTTCACCACTGAATTTGTTAGATAGCACCCAATGCTCAAATCTGTCAACAGTCTTCTGTAACATAAGCCTATCTTCTGGAGTGTTGGCTATTCCTGTCAGCTTGGAAATGTGATGAGTTCCCCATCTATCCCTCATCCAAATCATTGACGAAGATGTTGAAGAGTACTGGGCCTAAAACAGAGCTTCGGGCTACCCCACTGCATACTTCCCTCCATGTAGATGCAGTTCCATTGAGGACTACACATTGAGTGTGGTTGGTCAGCCAGTTACAAATCCATCTGGTGGTGATGCTGTCTAACCCACATTTTTCTATCTTATCAAGCAGTAGGTTGTGGTCTAATTTATCAAATGCCTTACAAGTCCAAGTAAATTATATCCACAGGAAATTATTCCTCTGGCCCACTAATTTTGTCACTTTGTCAAAGAATGCAATAAGATTTGTCTGGCATGATCTGTTTTTGAGAAACCCATGTTGGCTTTTGGTTATGACTTTGTTTACCTTTGTTTGATAATCTAATGCAAACTACTTACCACATACTTCTAAAAGATTTAAATTGTATTGCTCTCAGGCCCTTCTGATTGACATGTTGGTTAGAGGTGATAGAAGTTGAAGGCCAAAATATCTGAGATCTTATCTGATTTCCTATCTCTAGGCCAGAGAGATCAACCCATCAACAATTTCCCTAGACATTATAGGCTGTAATTACTATACAGCCCAGCAGAAATGGCTGATAATCTGGGGTGATAAGAGTTGCAGTGCAAAATACACCTGAGGAAGCAGTTCAGGGAAGCAATTTTAACAAAGATATTGATTTCCTGTTTTCTAAAGAGAGATTATCCATACAGTAAAGATAAATGTGTCAATCAATTTTATGTGACAAAAATGTAAAATATCTTATGTCTCAATATAGTCAGTCTGTTTGTGATTTCAAGAACCAAAGTACTTTTAAATATTTTTTTCTGCTTCACTTCTTTTCATGACCTTTCATGGGTTATCCTCAATCACAGAATCATAGGTCATGTCAAGATTAGTCTTCCTTCACACACAGATTACAAATATTCCTTTCACCCAACTTCAGAATTCACTAATCATTAAGTCATAAAGGCTATTGGGACATGGAAATAGATGCAATTCCTTATGCAATAAATTCATCAATAATGAAATTCTGAAGCTGTTTTTAATCTACAAATGTCTAAATAACAGTGGCTAATATATACTAATAAAAACTGTAACTGTAATAAAACAAAGATTACTCACAGGTATCAGCCCGGCGGAGATTCCTCAATCGTATTACACGAACAGTAAGCAAGTTGCAAGGAAATGTTTTCATTTGCTGAAAAACAACATAGAGAAAAAAATGGTGATATTAAATTGTATTCTTTTGCTCTGTCTTTTGTTCTTCTTTACCGTGATCTCTTACAGTATAAATAATAAAAATAATAAAGACATAAATCTGATTTTGAATAGCCCCTGTTGGTCTTTTGATCAGACTGTAGATCAGATTTTGATGTAAGCCACTGGGAATCATTTGATTATGACATGCTAAAACATTGATAGATGAATAGAGGCCATATATTTGGTTTTCTCAGATTTCCAAAGACATGCTTTTTCAGTTGCAAATAAAAGCACCTCTGAATAGAATATGAAGCTAACTGTCACTATGTATTGAATTATAGAAAAATAAAATATGTGGTCAAGTTGCTACCACTGATGAATATCCAGGTTTCACCTTCCATAAATAGAATAACTTGAGATTGTCCTTGTAAAATAAATAAAGAGTACAGAAATTGTTTTGCCATTTTCTAAGGGAAAGGGTTGCAGACAGAAGACTGGATTAATAAAAAAAAAAAACCTTTTCAGATTACAAAAGTATCAGCAGTGTGCAAAGCTTTGATTTATGCAATTATCCAAATCTAATGTAAATGTATTGCAATTTATAAACAGACAGAAATAGATTTGGTATTTGGAGTATTTTTTCCTATCTTTCTTTTTGAGAAATGTTGTCCAGTGTTTCATCTTCCAAAATTGACTTTCTTTTTAGCAGCGCTCATCATAATGTTTTGGAGACAGGCAATTGTTGAAAATTGACAATTAATTTCTCTCTTTCCTAAAGTGAGGATAGCTTTTATCAACCTTATTACTATGGAAAATCCTTTAAATCAGTGTTTCTCAACCTTGGCGGCAGGAAGATGTGTGGACTTCAATTCCCAGAATTCCCCAACCAGCATAGCAACGTGCAAAGTAAAAAAAAAAAGATTTTTTTTCCCAGTCATGATCTCTCATGGAACCCCAGCTGAGAAAGTTTGGGAGAAGTGGGTGTAATTGACTTGCTGCCTACTGTATGTCTAATAGGCATTTGGCTGCCATCTGCAGCTAGTAGGAGCAGATGATTTCCATAAGTTTGCCTACTTTAATTAAATCTATTAATCATCACAGAGCACCTTAAGGAGAATGGGGAGATATGTTACTATCTTTCCCAATCAAATGCAGCTCAACTATGAAAGTAATGACTGAAATCCTCATGTGACATTGTACTGAACTGGATAAAAATTATTTCTTGTCAACTTTGATTATTATTTTTTTAAAAAAAAGATATTGTTCATATGTATTCATATTGAACAAATGTTGTGTTTGGCATTCATCACTTCCTCTGATCAGATCATTTGGTCACAATAGTTATTAAGAGAACAGATCACTTACACCCACTTCTTCCAACCTTTCCTTTCCTGTGGATGGAATTTTTGGTATGGAGAAGTCAGTGGGTAGCTTCCTATGCACTTAATTGTTATTTATCATTGATGTTGTAAATGGATAAAAATACTGTGTGATTTTCATCTGACTATCCTCATAGTATACTTTAATTGTATATCCCTGTCCTATACATATGAGGAACTGAAGGAGAGAATTAGTGGCTCTTTTTTATCCTTGCTCATTAGGTATTTGGCACAAACCTATCAACTTCATGACTTGGTTGCTGTTCATCATTATTTCCTTGCTGCTATTACAGTGTTTCTCAACCTTGGCAACTTTACGATGTGTGGACTTCAACTCCCAAAATTCTCCAGCTAGCAACGCTAGCTGGAGAATTCTGGGAGTTGAAGTCCACACATCGTAAAGTTGCCAAGGTTGAGAAACACTGTGCTAAAAGAAACAAATAGTGCTAATGAAGAGAAAAAAGCTTGAATGCAATAAGTTCAAATATATCTAGCCAATAAGGCATTCTTTCTTTTGAAAAGGGTCAACAACTGCATGAATTCTGATTCTTCCCTGCTCTGACTATCATGCCATGGCACATCTCCACTCTTCAGCTCAAGAACAGAATTGACTGCCATACTGTTTCACTGGCTGATACCAGATACATTCACATCCAAAACATCACTTCTACCATGCCTAGCTGGCTCATAGAACCCAAAAAGGGAATAAATGCACAATTTAATCCACCTATTTTCGAAGTCCTTCATCAGATACTGTAAAGATATGTTGTTCAGTTTGTTTTTGAATGAACCACAACTGGGTGAGTTAGCGCACTAGGCAAATCTGAAACTATCCAAACTCAATTTGGCTTAGTACAGTGTGTCAACCCAGCCATTGAAGTGGTAACACCCATTACAGAGTATGAATTGTATATGGGAAAAAAGTGGCAAAACTATAACAGTGATTAACAACTAGAGTAGCTATATAAACATTAAATAAATAAATTGTATTTATTTCATTACAACTGTTGGAGATGAGGCTATCATGATCAGTCTGCTCAGATAGTTCTTAAGTCAGTTTTCATTCTTTTTAATGATTACTTAATTCACCTTTTTCTAAAATTAAGTGTTCATAGTACCTTGCACTGAGAATGACAGTGTATTTCATTGTGTCGGAGTTCTGCGCTTTCTACGGGAGATACATTTATAGAATAGTCCTGGAAGGGAAAAAGAGTGTGCATATGAATATGTTAAATAACACACACACACACACACACACATACACAGATGTAAGTCAAGATTTTTTTTAACGTAGTACACAAACTGGGCAGTCATTTGTCTGAAATGGTATAGGGTTTCCTGCCTGAGCAGGGGTTGGACTAGATGACCTCCAAGGTCACTTCCAACTTTATCATTATTATTATTATTATTAATAGACCAAATAAGAAATATTTTAGTAAATCCTGATAGAGAATAGTTGATGCTAGTTTAATCTAGTGGTTAAGGCACCAGGCTAGAAGCCAAGAGACCATGAGTTCTAGTCCCACCTTAGGCACGAAAGACAAAAGGGTGACTCTGGGCTCTTTCTCAGTCCAATTCACCTCACAGGGTTGTTGTTGTGAGGAAAATAGGAGGTGGAAGGAGTATTGTGTGTGTTTGCTGCCTTGAGTTATTTATATAAATAATAAAGGCAGGAAATCAATCAACAAAAAGGTATAAGAGTTAAAAACCAGCGCTTAAAAAAAATTACAAGAGGACAATTATCCTTGAATGAAAAAATTGACAACACAAACAAAAGACAAACACATGTAAAATTAATCCTGCTTTTTGTAAAATGTGGTTTTTAAAAATTAAAATAGTTAAATTTAATAGGTTTTAGTGGAGCCTATTTTAAGATATATTTGTATAGAATTGTCAGTTAGGTCAGGGATAAGGTATGAAATATTGCTGAATTCTAACTGCATATTATAGCATAACAGTAAGGAATGGAGGGAATCAAAAAATGTTCATTGTTGACAACTAGAATGTAGAACATACAATAATAGGGTTGGAAAGGACCTTGGAGTCTACTAGTCCAACCCCCTGCTCAAACAGGAGACCCTACACCATTCCATACAAATGGTTGTCCAAACTCTTCTTAAAAACCTCTAATGTTGGAGCATCCACAGCTTCTGGAGGCAAGCCATACCACTAATTAATTGTTCTCACTGTCAGGAAATTTCTCCTTAATTCTAGGTTGGATCTCTCTTTGATAATCTTCCGCCTGTTACTTCTTGTCCTGTCCTCAGGTGCTTTAGAGAATAGGTCAACCCTCTCTTTTCTGTGACAGCCCCTCAAATCTGAAGCCCCTCAAGATAGAAGACTGCTATCCAGTCACCCCCTAGTTCTTCTCTTTCTTAGACTAGTCATACCTAGCAATAATTCATTGTATAGTTTAGCCTCCAAAACCCTTATCATCTTTTTTTTTACTCTTCTCTGCACTCTTTTTTAAAGTCTCAGCATCTTTTTTGTATCGTGGTAACCAGAACTGGATGCAGTACTCCAAGTGTGGTCTTACCAGTTCAGTACAAAATGGTTCTATTACTTCACGTGATCCTCAGCTGATGCAGCCTAGGACTGAATTGGCTTTTTTGGCAGCTGAAACATACTGCTGGCTTATACTTAAGTGGTTGTCCACTAGGACACCTAGATTCTCCTCAGTAACTACTTTTGGACCAGATACCACCTATTTTATATCTGTGCAACTAGTCTATTTGCTTAAGTAGTTAATAGGCCAGGTTAGTGTGATATGTGAAAAGTTATATCCAGTCAGCTCTGGGTTAGAACAGAACAGAATAATAGTGTTAGAAGGAACCTTGAAGGTCTTCTAGTCCAACCCCTTGCTCAGGCAGGATACCCTATACCATTCCAGATAAGTGGTTGTCAAGTCTCTTCTTAAAAGCTTCCAGTGATGGAGCACCCACAACCTCTGAAGGCAAGCCATTCCACTGGCTAAAGAAAGTTAGTTTAAGTCAATGAATTCATTGGAACTGAAGTGAAATTAACCAGTCCCAGTCAGTTGTAATGTGTGAGAGATGGTTCCTGGCATCAAAAGGGCTTCTCTGGGAATTGCATCTCTGAACTTTTTACTATCCCAACTCGATTGTTTTAAACAGGGTTTCTACTAATTGTAACCATAGCAACACTGACCTTGGTCAGATCTGAGCAAATTCCTTATATGGGAGAGAAATTAAAAATGAAATGACAATTTCTCAGCCACTTCTGTGATCATTGAATTTCCTTTGAAGTTGGCTGCTCCCCATTTCACTAGGGCATATTTAATCATCTTACAGGGATGAATTCAGAGATATCAGAAGACTGCATCCTTCTGCTGTGTGATCACAGTCTCCAAATAATGGAACTAGGCAAACTTCCAGCAGCATCTCTTGCCTGATTGTGGATTCCCCAAATTGATGATCTGGTATGCAACTTATTTTTCATACAAACCTGTTGCTATGACTATACTGGTGGTAGGGATACAATAGTGAATAAGAGAAAGAAAAAAAATCAATATCCTTTGCCAGTTTAGTTATCAGGAAAAAAAAAAGGTGTCTACTGTACTTAGCCCTTCTGCAGCCTTCTGCAGAAAATAAATACACATTTATTTTCTAATATCTTTTTTTCCCCAATACCCCAAAGTCTCAGCACAAATAAATAACAAAAACACAGATTACATTTTCCCAGAAGAAAAGGTACCTTACCTGAGAGAGTGGTCCTGCTATGGTCTCACTCAGGGCAGGTATTGCTTTATAAGTCAACTTAATTGGCTGGTGCTGCTGATACATTCTTCCAGTTATGCCGGCAGCAATCAGTATGAAGGTACAGTACCTTAAAACTAAACATTAGGTCCGCCCATTTGGATTGCAGAAGAGAAACAGGGATCCCAGCCCATTTTCTCCTACTTCAGTAGGAAAACCTGCTAAATAATAGCTCTTTGCCTTGAGGAGTGAGGTTGTGAAAGATAATTCTGTCTGGGTTTTTTTTTCTTCCTTTTCTGTATTATGGAGAAATATATGTAGGTACTTTGGAAGGATCCTTATTAAATAAATAAACCCCGTCACATCTTGCATTTATGCTTTTGTCATTAGATTTGTGGAAACCAAATTTATGAATAACTCTTCGATTTCCTTATGTGTGTTTAGTTCTTTCTCTCCTCTGCATTTGTATCCCACCCAATGCCATATATACTCTTGTGATTGAACAGATGCTTATAGCACAAAATGTTTTATGACTGTCAAGTGTAATTTGAGAGAAGTCGATTTTTTTAATGTTATGCATTCATTCTGTTTGATTCACATAACATGTATTATAGAACTTCAGTATAAAAACATTAAAGACCATACAGGTAGTCCTTAACTTACAACCAGTTGCTTAGCAACTGTTTGAAGTTACAACAGACTGCCCATACACTACTTATGACCCAGTTTCGAAGCTACAGCCACTGCAGCACCCCTGCAGTCATTCACTCTTATGACCAACTGCAGGAATGCTGCAGCGTCCCTAGGCCTATCTCCCTCCCCATCCCACCCCACCAAGTCTCTGCAAGCCTTGGACCTCCTCCCCAGAGCTTTCCACAGCACTGCGCAGACTGTATTAGAGAAGCAGAATGGATCACTTCATTGCTGGGGCACGTGGCCATATCACAGAAGCAGGCACTGTTTCAATGTGGTCACAAGGAATTGTGATTGTGCTGAAATTCTGGTTACATGACTCAGGGAAGGTCAGAGTGATATGCCCTCCTTCCCCAACATGAAGCCAGGAGCTCCAGAGATCTTTAAGTGTGTGATGGATAATGGGTAGTAGGTAAGTGGCCCAAGTTCTGCAGGAACCTGGTGTAAGGGAAGAAGGTCTGTGGGAATCCTGTTGGGGGGGAGCAGGTTTTAAGAGCTGTGGGGAGCCTGAGGGGTGGGAAACAGAGCACAGGGAGGTTTCAGGGGGCAGGGGATGCCTTGGGAAGTCCAGGGCAGGCAGACCTGGATCTTTGCTAAGCCTCCCAGGCCTCCCCCCAGCCCCGAAGCATCCCATGCTCTGTTTAATGACCCACAGGGTTATTTAATGACTGGATCAGGAAGACCAGAGGGTGAAATCTGGTAATGGGCAGACTCCATTGAGGACTACCTGTAGTATTCCAGCTGCAAAGTAATATAATGATAGTAACTGTACTATTGAAGTCATCTAACAGCTGATCTGGGATAATGAAATCAACTGCATGGAAGCTACACTATGAAAAGATACGTCATCTCTAAACAAACCTGCTGATCTATCTAGCTTATCTCGCCTGGCTTCCATTTGCTCACATGCAAACGTAGGAAGACACAAGATGAACTGTGAAAAGGGGAAATGCAGGGCTTTGCAGAACAAAGCGTAAAGCCAACAACCTGTTTTGTGACTAAAACATTGTCACTGCCCAGATGAAAAACAGGTTTGTTTGATATGAGTAATTTTAAATGCTTCTTCACAGCACCTATAGAAAAGCCATGGCATAAATCGGTTCTTGGTGTTGGCAACATATGAATTCCTTAAAAAATAAAATAAAATAGTAATAACATTATGGTAGTATCTTTAAGGGAGGGTCAAAATAGGGAAGATCGTAAACACAGCATTGCAAACCAATCTCCACCTTTTTCTACTTTTGACAACATCATACAGGTGTACAAATTGGTGGGCCTTGGACTGAGGCATGTGCCTAAAATCTTGCCTGTTTTGAAGCTTCCCAGTGGGTGTCACTGATTGTATTGATGGCCTCAAAGGGAATATGGAAAAAGAAACATGTCAGGAACTACTTGTAATGACTTATGTTCTATCTCTCAAGTTAGAAGTAATATGAAGGGTCCTTGGTGCTCTCTGAGCTTGATTGTTTTCTTGCAGACGTTTCATTACCCAAACTGGGTAACATCATCAGAACCAGCACTGGACTAGGGCTGGCATTGATGATGTCACATAGTTTGTTTAATGAAACATCAGCAAGAAAACAAACAAACTCAGAGAGCAGCAAGGACCCCTCATTTCAACTCTGAGCTACAAATATTCTCCTTTATTGGTAGAAGTAATATGCCCATGAATAACAGATACTAAGAAATAACAGTAGGAGTGGACAATTTTCATCCAGCCCTGTACATATGTTTCCTAGAAGCCTTGACTGACCATTCTGCAAAACAAGGTATTGGATTTGATAAGACTGTATTTTTAACAGGGTTACCATATTTGCACTCACAATGATTTGTGTTTGTTTCCTGTCATCTTTGGTGTCATATATAATTCTCCAACTTCATATTGCCACACTGGACTAAATTGTGAAAGATTGAAATGACTGCACCCACGTGAAAACAATTCATCAAAGGGAGAGGTTTGAGATACTAGGCAAAATTCAAAACACGTAAATTAATTACTACTTATGGTGTTTCCCATTTTAACCGGAAGTATTTTACAAACAAAAACTCTTAAAAAATGAAAACTCGTACTTAGACACAGTAATTGGAGCTCCCTCCATCTTTATAGACAGTAGTAGAAATTAATAAATACGCTATAGTAACAGCACATGATGTTCAATTATATCCTGCCTATCAAGGCAAATTCCTGTGAAATTACCTGAGCTGTGCAAACATAGCATCTCAAAATTATCCACCCTATTTTCAGTCAAGAAAGCAGTGGCTGGCATTTTGAAAGAAAGAACAAACAACGGAAACCAAATAGTGACTTTTCCCCTTGAAAACGTAACATTGTCGTTTAATTATCACATGTGATATAGCCTTATGTTGCCCTTCCCACCCACCCCCAAACAAATATTGAAAATACTGTTTTCCTTGGAAATGTGTGAACGATCTGGCACACTTGATCAAGCTGAGTTTGGGGGTAATCTAATATCATCGAAGGACAATGTTAACAAACACTATTTTGCAGAAAAGAGACCAAAAAACCCAATAAGCCTCAAATCAATCCCACCCCACTAAAGGATTTTCCCCTTTTATCTAATTCTCACAATTTGAATTCACTTGACATTTCCAGAATGATGCTTTCCTACCCTGAATCTTTTCTTCTTTCGCAATACCTTAATTATCCATCCCAATATTTCAGATTAAACGAGGTCGCTTTTCTTCTTCTTTGTCAAGAACTGGCAGTTCTTGCTCCTCTTGCCATGCAACTTTTAAAGTTTATTTTTACACTGATATAAAGTAGTTATATTAATCCCCCAACCTCTTTTGCTCATGTTGCTTAGAAGATGCCAACCTCTTTAGAGACCCAAGGGCCCAATTCCCTCTTAAAATATAGCTTCCAGTTGCAAGATATTTTCTGCTTAGTTTATTTATTGAGAACAGAGGAAAAAGAATAATGTTATCATATTATTTTTATCTTTCATAGATTTTTAAAAAATATTTGTAAACTGGTCAGACAATATTGGCTATTAGAAATACATAATAAGCATATTATATTTATTACCTAATAAATTAGAGATATAATAACTTGTAGTCACATCAATAACCATCCAAATAATAATATCAAGAACAATAAGGTCAAACATACACATGAAGGAAGCAAAGAATACAATTGTGAATCATATCACTTAAGGCACATTTTGTTCGACGTCTCGAGCATCAAGAAATGACTGTTCAATGAATATTCCTGGGAAAACTTTCTGTAATTCAGATGCTATTATACAGATCAAATGCTCCTGAGATCTACTAATATAATGTCATAATCAAAATGTATTATAGTCTTAATATATTGTAAACTGACATAGCCATTGATGATAAATTAATCCACATAAATTGCAATAGCTGGTTCAGCAGTCTTCCAGTTGTATTTGAAAAGATATCTATTTTGTTTGATGTTTTTTTCTCTCTATTGCTCTTTGTAAAGCTTGAATAATTGAGTTTTTGTTGTTCTGAATGTTGTAAGTAGTTAGGTTTATTAACTTATCAAAATTCTCCTCAGTGTATTGAAAGTTTTGTATTCCATATGGAGAAAGAGGACTAGTTAGATCAACTTCACCTTGCTTCAATTCAGTGGGACCACGTTTCATACCTGCAAAACACCATTTAACACTAAATATATTATTTGCTCAAAATCTACACAACAAAAGTCTATATCTTTTTATTAGTGCTACTATCCCAGTGGTGGGATTCAGCTGGTTCGCACCAGTTCAGCAGAACCGGTAGCTATTTTTTTGCTACCCAGGCCCAGAATGGACTTCCAGAAGTGGCATCCACACAGAGAACTGGTTGTTCACATATTTGATCCCACCACTGTGCTATCCCTATTACAGAACCAAGTCAATATCATTTTATGATTGTCGATCACAAGAGTTGATCTGATCTAAACCTTCTGCTGCTGGATTACATCAGGGATGGGGAACCTGTGGCTTCCTGAATTACAGCTTCCACCATATTTCAACATTAGCCATCATAAATCACAAAAATAATACACTCATTAATTCCAAATAGGAGTTATAGCTGAATTGAGTTTTGAAATGACTCAAGGGCAATATGTTTTCCCTTCCATTGACTTATGTAGCAATTTTACACTATTACGTATTTATTACATTGATGCTCTGCTTTGGTTAAGAAAGCAGAATGAGAAATATGAAATCTTAGACAGGACGAGAAGCAATGGGTGGAAACTGATCAAGGAGAGAAGCAACCTAGAACTAAGGAGAAACTTCCTGACAGTTAGAACAATTAACCAATGGAACAACCTGCCTCCAGAAGTGGTGAATGCTCCAACACTGGAAGTTTTTAAGAAGAGACTGGACAGCCGTTTGTCTGAAATGGTGTAGGGTTCCTGCCTGGGCAGGNTAACAGAAAAACATCTACACTACCCAGAACACAATGTGGGAGAGAGTGTTCTGGTACTCTTCCACTCTGCCTTGTTTTCCTCATGGCATTAAAGAGACAAAAATATATAAATATCCTTAACACTGATCCATGTTTTCAGTCTTTCTGGTGACAGTTAGGGAACCAAGGATGCACTGGAATAGAATAACGTTGGCTCCATTATCCATCCATTATAGCAGAATGGCAGGGTTATTGAGAAGGAATCCTATAGACATTCAGCTGTTGAGCTACAAAGCATGTATTTCCCTAAGTTCAGCTTTTGCATCATTCGGGTGCTAGTTCATCCCACAAACAAACAGGAACTTCCATTCTTCATAACTTCCTGTTTGTTGTGGGATGGAGTAGCACACTAATGACGCAAAGGCTGAAGACTCTAAAACAAGTCGCAATGAATGCTGGAGATGAAGGAAAGACATGCACTTCAAAGGCATGATAATGCCCATAATATTAGATCCATTTAACATAAGAAAGCTTAACTTTGTGGGGGGAGGGGAGGCGGCAGTCTTTGAATGTTGTGCTAAGTATTGCATTCAGGAAATAGAAAAAGGTAGGAGAAAAATACGGGACAAATTCTTAATTTAATGTAATTTCTCCCAATGTCTTTAACAATTTCCCTCCATTGTCATATTAAGCAGTACAATTTGGGGACAAATTTCCCAGGGCTCCTTTGGACCAAACCCAGAATTATAGGTTCATATATGTCCCTGGGACTCCAGACTATATACCACTGACTTAATATAATTTAAACAGTTTAATATCTTCTTGACTACTCCAAGGCTGTACAACTGACTAGAACTGAAGAAGCTTCTTGGATGAGAACCAAAACATTTTCAAGGAAAAACAAATCCAGTTGCCTTTTGAAAAAGCAGCTTTGGGACAACTATCAAGATATTTTTTAAATAAGAGTTATCTAAACTTAGAAAATGAAGGGTAACTCAGGTGGAGGATTATGAGTAATGATGATAGGCTTGTATAAACTTCCAAATTTATTGATTTATAATAGCACAAGTGTAGTAGATGGTTTAGTTCACCAAATGATGAATGTTCACCTGTGGGAAAAAAGATTAGTTCTGTTAAGGAAACAAGGAACTTACCTGGTGCTTTGTATTTCATGAAGGTATCATTTATTAGTGGGAAAAAAACCACAATAGGTGCTTTGGAATCTGTAGCATCTTCAAAAACATAGCACTCCTTCAGATTCTTTTCTGTACTCAGATCTATTTTGGGGAAAGGAATCCCTTGCTTTGCAAAGTATCTGGAAGCTTCATCTAAAGGCTAGATTATCACAGGACAAAGCAAATAATAGCAATAATAAGAATAATAAGTTGCGGTAATGATAGTCAGATTACGTTCTTGATTGAGGCAGCTTATTTCTTGATATTTTACTCCAATTCATTTCTACCTAAGAAATCAAGGGAAGGGGTCAGAGATGACTAGGTTGAGCCCAACGGAGGGGTCAAGCGCATCATCAGTGTGGAGTCCCTTTGTGCCCACAATAGATCTAAGTCCAGCCATCCTTAAATTCCATTGACTCTTATCTACCGCTAATTTGTCTTGACCATTAATAGTACAGATTCATGTTTAGAGATAGCATGGAATAAACTTGTACAGGTAGTCCTCAACTTAGACCACAATTGAGCCCCAAATTTAGGTTGTTAAGTGAGTTTTTCCCCATTTTACAACCTTTCTTGCCACAGTTGTTAAGTGAATCACTGCAGTTGATAAGTTAGTGACCTGTTTGTTAAGTGAATCTGGCTTCCCAATGACTTTGCTTGTCAGAAGGTCATAAAAAGTGAACACATGACCTTAGGACAGAGCAACGGTCATAAATATGAACAAGTTGTCAAATTGTTCAGACAAGTTGTCTGAATTTTGATCATATGATGACAGGGATGCTGCAAAGGCATAACTGTGAAAAATAGTCATAAGTCACTTTTTTCAGTGCTGTTGTAACTTTGAACGGTCACTAAATGAACTGTTGCATGTTGAGGACTGTTGTATGTTGAGGTTGTTATTTGAGCAACCCTGGTTCCTGATTTCTTGCACTTGTCAGAAGACTTTGTAGGGATCTATTAGTTAAGGATTATCTCTCTTGGCACACAATTCAACTTATCTGTGCACAAAGAATGTGTCTGGGTAAATGAACATCCACTGAGCCTGTATAATGGTATATGGGGATGGCCTTGGGAGATACGGCAACAAGACACAACTGAGGGAATAGTTGGCTAAAAGGCAGATTAGCCTACAGCAGGAATGTGGGAAGATCAAGTGGCTCAGAAGAGATCCTTCTAGTTTTGGAGCTAGAAAGGGAATGGGGAAAAGAAGTATTTTAAAGGCTTGCAACATTGATATTAGCTTTACAATGTAGACCAGACAAGAAATAAGATTAGAGGAGCTAATTCTATTTTACTGTAAGCTGATCCTGTTATTGTAATTAACAGACTCTTGTCTATGTGTGCGTCTTGTCTATATTATTTCCACATACCATTAAAGCCTGTCTGTGAAAATTATCTATGTCTTGATTTAGACTGGATTCTGAATTTGGTCCTTACAATCTTCAGATTGCTTTTCATACATCAAAGTCATGCATAGGAGAACTTCATTGGCCCCTTTAGGCAAAAATGGAAGAATGTTTCTTTTTTTGGAATGTTTAGGCTTGATATCTACCCAGAAGTAGACTGTTGTTCCTGAATAACCTGAATCTTGTAATCAGAACTGATCAGTACTGGCTGTGGGTAGATGTAGTCTCAGGATTTCTTGCATTTAAGATATACTTAAGTATAGGGTGGCACTGGTACAACTTCCTATAATTTCCCAACTTCGTGTGCTCCATGCAGTGCCTTCAAGCCATAATAGCTTCCCAAGAGACTTTAATCTTTTCACTGGATTTGACAATGCCTTGTGTTTTTCTCCCTTAAAATTGACCATCAATAAATAATAGAATAGAATAGAATAGAATAGAATAGAATAGAATAGAATAGAATAGAATAGAATAGAATAGAATAGAATGGAAAATGGAATGGAGTGGAATAGGATAGGATAGGATAGGATAGGATAGGATATGGAATGGAGAATGGAAAATGGAATGGAATGGAATAGGATAGGAAAGGAAAGGATAGGATAGGATAGGATAGGATAGGATAGGATAGGATAGGATAGGATAACAGAGTTGGAAGGGACCTTGGAGGTCTTCCCCCTGTAAAAAACCTATATATTTGTAACTTGCATTACACACTGGGATTAGCTATTGACATCAACAGTAAACGTCCCTGTTAATTTGAGCTCTGGAATGTTAATCACTTTACCAAAATCTTTGGCCAGACAGATTGAGGAGAGAAGACACTGATATGGAGGTAAGGGCAAATCCTCTTCTACCCAGTTTTGTGACCTCCACAAATAATCTCCAAGACTTTTAAAGAAGGTTTTCTTGTTGCCAGTACTATAATAATAGTGTTTATTATGAGCAGTGCTTTTTTGTAAAAAAAAAAAAAAAAAAAGGTGCCGGAACTCACACACATTATGCAACCCGCCTTGCCTATCCTACAAGGTTCCATCCAAAAAAAGGTGCCGGAACTCCGTTTTGGTCGTTCTATGACAAAAAAAGCCCTGATTATGAGTGAAAATGCAGTTGTGTATGTTTGTCCCCAGAGGGAATGGCACCATTATTTTAAGCCCATTTAATGCTAGCATTCTCAGACCAAACAAAAACACATATATAGACATGAACAAGTCTGAATTCTCAGAGTTCTTTTCTGTAGAATTCTGTAAATGTAAGACACAAATTAATTAAACAAAAACAACAATTGTAAATCATCTCACTGCGGTTTGTGAGCCTGTAGAATAATTCAAATGTATAATGACATCCACTTTTCTTTCTGGCTTCATCAGTGGTGCATAACTGGTATCTATAAAGGCAGCTGTATCCACAAGGCTCAGATATTCCAACGGAGTCATTAGCTGGTTAGGAAAAGTGTCCAGTACAGTATCTGAAAGGCAAGCATTTTCATTAACAGCTCATAACTTCAAAACATAGTTTGCTGCATCTTGATTTAATTCAACTTCTAATTTTATACACACACACACACACACACACACACACATCACATTTCCACATTCACAAACCATATCTTGTGCAGTATGGAATGTTATTTGAAACAGCTTATTATCCATTTATATCTGATCCAAAGGAAACCTGTCTCTCTATAACTAAATGTTCTTTTGAAGGCACTGTTGCCCTGAAAATTGCCAGTGTGGAACAAGAATGAGGTAGCAAATGAGGAGAAAACAAGAAAGTAATTGATTCACTGCTGATATATTTGTTTTAATAAATGAAAGAACAGAAGAGAAAGAAAAAGAGATTGGAAAAAAAGGGAGGAGGGGAACTAAAAGCAGAAAATAAAGAGAACAACATGCTTCATTCAGTCTAATTTTTGCACCAATCATTAAACCTTGACTACATGAGCTGTATTTCCATAATATTGAGAGATCGCCAGCACATAAAGTGAATACATCTCAGGAATTCAGATTTAATACTGTATTAATAAATATATGGAAATTAAACAAAAATGGGCAAAAGCAGACAAATCAATATCACCCACATTATACTTTCAACATAATAAAGTTAACTACCAATTTTTAAAAACATTCGCTGTGGTATACAATAAATGTGAAAAAGAATATTTTGTTAAATTAATCTCCATTTAGAACTATACTTTAATACTCCTTAAAAATCTTACCCATTGGTATGTGATATTCTTCAGTTCTTGCAAATACCCTTAGCAATATTATTTTATTGTTCATTTAAAATATTGTGGAATTAGAATTATCCAAGTCACATTCCAGTAACATATCTGAGCCAGATTGTGAACTCATTCGACTCTTTGTTACTTTGGACTTCAAATGCTTCATTTTAGCGGCTAGGTTCACATATTGTGCAAAGCTGTTAATGTAGTTCATTTGGCTTGAAGAATCCAACCATTGTAGTTTATTTGACAATTGCTATTTTCAAGGGAGAGATATGTCCAATTTTGGACAGCTTACTAAGTATATTTTAGCATAAACACTTGCATTTTTAAAAAAATCAAGTCAGCCATCATGTTAATGAACAAACTGATACAAATTTTCTTAGCATTTACCATGTACCTTTCCATATATAAAAATTTTCATTCTCTAGATATCCATTGTTTAATTGGAATCCATTTAAGAAATTGTAGACTTCTGATGTTAATACACGCTCTGTTATGATTTCGCGAATTATCTTCATAATCATATGTCTAGGCGTGACCAGATAAGTATTCACTGCTTCAGCTACTGGTGGAAGAGGTGGTTTTTCTTCTGAAGAACAGAAGATACATAAGTTAATTTAGAGGAGCAAAGACTAAGAGGAAAAGATAAGACTAATGTATATTGCAAAATTTTCGGCATTGATTATATCACTTTAAAGTGTACCAAAAGCCAAGCCCCATAGAACATTTATTATATGCATTTCTGTATATTAAAAATGTTTTGAATTGGTTTCCATTTTCTTCTAAACACTCTTGTTACTTGACCTTTGAACAATTCTGAATTCAGTAGCAGTTTCTGTGAAAAAAAAAAGAGTAAAACATATTGTGATTGGCCTATGGAGCTCAATTTTTGGTGTACCCTATATGGAGGGAGTGGGGAGAGGGAGGGAAGAAGGGAGAGAGAGATTGTGTGCCTGTATGTGTGTATGTATATTTGTTCATATATACACATATATACATATAAATATACATACTTACAAACATATGTACAGACATACATATACATAAATGCAGCACAGATATTCTTTTCATATGCTTATTAATATAGAGTTAATATAATAGGTAGGTTATTCTCTGACTGTATGTGGAATAAAATTCCTGCAGCTGTCCACATGGCTAGTGAATGAAGCTTTTTTGGGTGTAATCAGGCATGATACAGAGCTGGCTAGTTGACATTAGACCTCATCCTTGTATAATGATATTGATTATACTGATTGAGAACCAGTGATGGCGAACCTTTTAAAGACCGAGTGCCCAAATTGCAACCCAAAACCCACTTATTTTTCACAAAGTGCCAGAGCCACATCAGCATTGTGGTGCCCTCAGGGGGGGAAGGGAGGCACCTCTGAGTGTCACCTCTGGCATGCAAAAACCAGGGGGCGCAAAAATGGGCCACCATGCTGCAAGGCGCAAAAACGGCTGCTGCTGCACCGTGGGGTGCAGATATAAGGCACTGCACCACAAGAACGGGGCAGTGAGTATCATGCAGGCCCTAGCCCCACCCCATTTGCAGTTCGTGCCTGCTCATGGCCCCGTGCGCACATGTACGCATGTAAAATGCTTCCCCCTCCCTTTTCTTCCAGTCAACCAATCGACAATGGTTGGTGACCTCTGCTCTACCACCTCTACTTGAGCTTGCTAGTTGGCCACTTCGCCTCCTTTGTGCTGGGCGGGGCGCCTGCTCCGGGCAGCAGTGGCAGCCTGATGGACCTGCTGGTGGTGGTGGCAGCAGGTCTACACCCAGGATTTTATCCCTAGAATTGATACTCAAGACTAGAAGGTTATCGTATAAACTAAATAATTAAAATCCATAATCAAATTTAAAGTGACTTGTATTTTACTAACCTATTTGCTTTATTTTGTCCTGGGTATAGCTGTACCAAAAACTGTCTTCTGGACTGTCAATTCCATGCCAGGCATCCAAGAGGTTATAGGAAAACACATTACTCCACATACCTAAAGAAAGATCAAGAGTTAGTAAGATTTTCAATTATAGTTCTGAACTGTATACATCAAGGACCCCCAACCCCCGGTCTGTGGACCGGCACCAGGCTGCGACATGCCAGAAACTGGCCCGTGCAAACAAGCGGGATGCAGGCAGTACATGAAACCATACCCCTTCCAGTCCGCAGAAAAATCTCTCTACGGAACTGGTCCCTGGTGCTCAAAAGGTTGGGGACCTCTGGTATACATCAAAAGGTCTGTTTTCCAAATAGTTCTAATTGAATGTTAAGACTGCAGTCCTGTGGCTCTCATGAAAATGTCTCTCTCTCTAAGGCGGACAGAGCAAACTTCCACCTCAGAAATTCTGATCCCCAAACATCCATAAGAAATTTGTCCAACCTGGTCCCCAGAGAGGCAATTTTGAATGATTTTTAACAATTTAAACATCAGCTGTTGGAGGTCTGTGAAACAATTCGGATTGCTGAATAAGAAATTTTATTTACTTCATTTATTTATCAAATTTAGAAACTGCCCATCTTCCTCACAAATAATTATTAAAACATAAAAAATGAACTTATATATATATATGCAGGTCTTGGCGTATTCGGGTCTTTTTCCGTGTAAGATTGAGAGTATCTTGGCGATGTTTCGACGAGGTCCCACTCGTTATCTTCAGGCTGGGGTCTTCGGCTTCATGCTTGTGCGAGCAAAGTGTGATCGGAGCTGCCGTCTCTCTATAAATATTGGTGTGTGTGTGTGGAGTACTTGCTTAGTTGCTGTAGGTGGGTTGGTTGGCTGTGTTGGAGTTATTGTTTGTGGATTGTTTGGCTGTTTCGTAACATCGTGAGTAGTTGAGGTGCTGGCTGTGTGCCCATTAGTCTTTTGTGTTATAACGACCTGGGTAATGGGTTGTGTGATTACATACTGAAATCTAGTGTAGTGATATCCTGAGTTTTGTGTTGCAACATCCTGGGTGGTTGGCTGTGTTGTAACATCCTGAGCTTTAGCGTTGTAACCTCCTGAGTTCTGTGATGTGATGTCCAGAGCAGAAGGCTGTGATGTAGCATACTGGGCTTTGGTTTGGCTCCGAATTTGTGGACTGGCTCTGTGTTCATGGCGTGTGTCCGTTTGCTTTGTGTGGGGGTCGGAGGGAGGTGCAGCAGCTGGTGATGTCATCGTGGTTTGGCTTCTGGATGGTGGTTGCATTTTGTCTGAGGGATGGGTTTGGGCTTGGGTTTGGGTCTGGTGAGGGTGAATGGTGGTGGCGTACTGTGTTGTTCTGGGTCCAGTGTCAGTTTTCGTGGCTAGGACTCATTTGTTGATTAGGGCTAGTTTCCAGATGTCTGGTAGGCGGGAGGTATCGTCACGTTTATTCATGTTTATTCATGAACACAGAGACAGACTGCAAACTCTTTGTGGCAGCTCTTTAGATATTGGAACACTGCTATCATGTCACTCCTAGTCTTTCTTTTCATTAAACTGGACATACCCAATTTCTGCAACTGTTCTTCCTATGTTTTAGCCTCCAGTCCCCTAAACATCTTTATTAGTCTTCTCTGCACTCTTTCTAGACCTTCCAGAAATAAAGTTGGCTTAAGAAATCCCTTTCTGGTTTTAAACCCTTTCCTTCATTTTGGTCACTGTGCTGGCCTGATCTTCTGTCCAGAGCATATTTACCAGCGTTCCTGATTGGAGGATTCTCCTGCTTCCTTACTTTCTCCGAATTAATAAAAGTGGAGGAAAGAGAAAATTTCAGTTTTACCATTTTTTTTTCCTATCGCTTAGGCTTGAATGGGAAAGTAGCAGAATTCTTGTCAATTTCAACTGAAACCAAAGTGATTTTTTAAAAAGTGCACTGTCATAGGTCCATCAATGAACCTGGCAGGAGGGAGAGGACAGGGAAGAAAGTCCAGCTTTTACTGTTTGCTGCTGAATTTGTAAAAAAAAAAAAAAAATGGCCATGAAGGAGAGTCCAGAGAAGAGGAGCTATTCCAGAGCACAATAGCCAGTGTTGGAGTGGAGGTGCTGAAGTGAAGCATTGTGGATGAACAGGAGAACACTGCATAAGCGGCCACAAATGAGAAAAATGATGGGTGGAGGTTGCCTTCCTATGGGCTGAGTAAAACTAGAGGATGATACAGGGTACCTCTAGTAATAATCAGTAGTCCGTACTTGAGCTGGTGCAAATAGCACCTACACTATGTGAATCAGCCGTGTGACTAATTTAGATTCTAACCTAACTGCCACAAGGAGGCAGTCTTTACTTATCTTTATCATAGTTGAAAATGGCAGACTCAAGGGAAAAGAAAGTTATTTTCTGTTCATTGATGTTTTCTCCCTAAAAGCAGTGCTTTTTTGTAAAAAAAAAAAAAAAAAAAAAAAAAAGTGCCGGAACTCACCCATGTCATACAACCTGCCTTGCCTACCCTACAAGGTTCCATCCAAAAAAGGTGCCGGAACTCCGTTCTGGGCGTTCTATGACAAAAAAGCCCTTCCTAAAAGCATATTAAAAGGACAAAAGGAATGCACCCATACAGAACTTCCTTAAGCAGGATGCTATTGTACTATTGAGTGTGATCTGTTGTTGATCACAATCACAGACAACAGTGCCAACTTGTCAGATTTATGGTACAACATTGGAAGAAACTGAAAATGCTTTGGTGCAGTGTTCCTCAACCTTCTTTTGCTTGTGGCCCCCTTTGACCTTGTTTTCCTTCTGTGTTCCACCTGTCCAGGTGCCATTGCTGGATATGGACATGGGATAATAACTGGTGTGTTTCCAGGCATTAGCAAGACAATGTTTGTAGTAATTGTAAGCCGCCAAGAGTCATTGACTGAGACCGGCAGCTATCAAAATTGATTGATTGGTTGATTGGTTGATTGATTGAATGAGCAACAAAGCAAGAAAGCAATACAGATTTTTGCTTTTCTGTGTCTCCTCAAAATGTGCCCCTCCCTGTTCCATGTTTGTCTCCTGTGACTCCCTTGAATTATCCTATGTTCTCTAAGGGAGCATATGCCTTCTCCCCCCCCCCCTTGCTTTAGATTACAATCTAAAACAATCAACCTTGTTGATTTTTGTTTTCAACCTTGTTTTTGGCAACTTTCAGACACGTGGAACCAGAATTTCTGAAAAGAAACGCCATTGTTTCATGTAATGTGTATGGGTAGTTTAGAAACTCTAATACATTTTTAATCTTTAATTAGTCAAAATGTTATTTAAGAAAGTTGTAAACTGCCTTGTGAAAACTATTTTTCAGAAGGTTGTATATATTTAAAAAGATAAAGATAAAGATCTTGAAAGGCACCTTTCATAAAGCAGATTGGAGATTCTGGCATCTTCTTCATCACCCGACCCATGAAGAATTTGCTTCCAAAGTCTTCAGCACGAATGTAGGCCCCGTATTTTAACAATCCAACCTCAAAAGGAGTGAATTCCATCCACTCTACAACAAAATCATATGAGTTACAGGTTCAAATAAAACACTAGCTTTGGAAAGTGTGATTTTGCAAATGGTTGAATGTAACTAAATTAGCCTTTTAAATTTAATACTTATGAGTTGTTGTTTTTTGTCGTATTTCCACCAAGCTAAGTATACAAAAATATATGGGGAGAAATGTAATGTTGAAAAGCCCTGAAAAGACCAACCAATAATTAAGTGCCCAGGATCAATCTTCACACTGTTTTTTGTTCCCCTCTAATCCATCCGGTCATCAGGAATCAAAAATCACAAGAGAACAAAGGTGACAATCCTGCCTATTAGTTTACATGAGAGTCTATGGTATTTATGTTGGCTCTTGAATTAATGTCCCATGTTCTCCTGTTGAGATTTACATTTGCAGATGCTCTCCAAAGTCTTTTTTTTTTGTATCAGATAGTTCTACTGTCCATTATCATTGCAATAACTGAAAGCTTAGAGAGAACAATGATTAAAATTAATCATTTCCTCCTGCTGCTCCTTCATGCTCAACTGTATCTCTCTTAATTGCCAAAACCTTAGTGTCAAACCCAATTTACTCAGATATTCTAAGCATCTCAGAGGTCTACTGGCAATTGTCTAAAATCCCAAAATCCATTAATTCCCTTCCTCTTTCCATGAACCAATGGCTGGAACAAACTGAGAAAAATAGTCAATATATTCAAAATATCCTATGTTCTGAGAATGTGTGTACAACCATGTTATGGCTGAAAGGACTAAAAAAAATATAGATACTTGGGTGGCCCTTCCATAATTTCTCTCATTCCATAGGTCCTCTTACATATTTATCTTTTTCTCCTCATTTTCTGACTCCATTTTTTTTATTCTTCCTTTCCCCCAATTTAATAGGCAGTGATAAAGAGATATCTTGCTTTTTGAAGCTTTGCACGATAAAGCTACAGCAATGCATTACATCTTCATTTCTTCAGAAGATCTCATAAGAGGAAAAGAGGCGGAAGAAGTAGGGAACAGGGCAGAATGTTCACCATTCATTTAAAAGAATAATATATATATAATGGAATTGAGACTCCTTTGTTGGCTCTAATCTAGACCAAAAACAGCACCACTGTGGTAGATATTAAAATGAAATAAATGTTTGGCTTTCCTGGCAGATCAATGACCCCTTATTATTATTGCATCATAATCAACAATATGGGTAATGCTACCTTTAAATTCTTGAAGGCTATATTTGTCCCTGGTGTTGAGGACTAAATACATTGGTAGAGGATTCTGACCATGATTCAGGGCATGCTTCTGCTCTGAAAGTGTGCTGCTACATCTCTGCAAAAATAAACCAACAACAAACCACAAAAATGTCATAGATTTAATCCTACTGGAACTAGAAAGAATCAGAAGAAGAATCCTAATTTTAATTTCATTCTCCTCATATATAACAATAAAGTTATTATTATTCATTAGACGTGAACCTCAGTCAACTGAACATTCAAATTGACTGGCGCTGATGGTTGACACGGGTTGCTGTCAGCATCCTAGGTATCAACCAGGTATCTCCTTAAAATGTAAGATGTGCCACGTAGCGCAGTTTTTTGTAGCATTGCTGGAGTTATTGCAGGAAGCTGCAGTTTTAAAAAATATTTTGCAAAGTTTTTAGACATAGTTCCCAGTGCCCAGATGACAATGGGTATCACTGTTACACGTTTCATCCATAATCGTGCAGTTTCTATGGCCAGGTCACGATATTTCATATTTTTTCTATTATTATTATTATTATTATTATTATTATTATTATTATTATTATTATTATTATTATTATTATTATTATTATTATTATTATTATTATTATTATTATTATTATTATTATATTTGATTCATTTCTGGAACAAATTCTCACATTGTTTCTCTATCCCTTTCACATTTCATCTGGGTTCATTGAAAAGAACAGAATTGACCAAAAATTTCTCTGAAAACCATTTTAAGAAAATTCTTTGACATTTTATTTATTGGGAACTCTACCCAAACTGCTGGGAGAATTTCAGACCACTTGGAGTATGTGTGGTAAAATATCACCCGTGAATAGCATGGTATTAGCCTTTTGAGCTAGTCCAGACAAGAATGTCTACTGAGATTCTCAATCATCCAGCTCATGGTTGTGCCAAAAGTGCTTTTTCCAAAAGGCAACTGGGCTTTCTTGTTTTTTCCTTTGAAAATTTTTTGCTTCTCACCCAAGAAGCTTCTTCAGTTCCATACAAGAAGCACAACTATGAGGGCTAACTCTACTTTTATTGTAAGGCTATGTTGACATAATCTTATAAGATTGAAAGTATTTCTCTTCTTCTCTCCTCTCTAGAAATCGTGGAAGGGTCTTTTCTGAAATGCTTCCCATACTCCCCCTTCTGTTAGCTGAGCTATCTTTTACATGATGGTAGTCTAGTTTGTGGCTCTTCCTCCTGTCTCCCATCATTCCCACATGGCAGGCCCTGCTCCATCTAACATATTCAGATTGCCGAAGAAAACAATAAACTTGGTTCTTATACCCACCTTCACCTCTTAGCCCATTAGTTGGGGCTAACAGTACTAAAAGAATTCATTTAAAAATAACTAAAAACTACTTCTTAGAAGATATATTTTTGATAATATTTTAACTGCCCCCTTTGAATCCTAAATACCCTATCGTTGGGGAATTCTAGTAATATGTCTTTTCCCAATTATATCATCAGAAAAGAGACTGGAAAAAACTGAAGTCCACATTCACTTAGTTCTAAGTAAGGCACTAAGTTTTCCTTCTCCATCTCACTGTGATTATCTGCCATTTTATTTGCCTGGTTGCTTGGTGTCTAACGGAAGGTGTCCAACGGAAGGGACATGGCCCGGTGACTTCCTCAAAATAATGTCATCTGTTGGGACTTGGGAGGTGTGTTTTTGCTATTATCTCCCCTAAGATTAAACCAGCCCTCTGTCTCTTTACTCTTAGGAAGGTTTGATGAGGCAGATGTTCTCTTGGGCATTGGGGCCAAGGTGTTAGACAAGCTCCACCTGCAATATATGTTTATGTGATTTCTTGGCATGGTTTATATTGTGTTTCTGTTTTTATTATATGCTGCCCCAAATCACATTTTTGCAGTCATATAAAAGCTAAAAAAAAGTTGGCTTCTCTCATTCTTAAAACAGTTTCCTTAAATATTACATATGATCCTTGTGTAAATTCATAGCTTCGTTATGAAAAAAGTTAACATCAGTGTATATTAATTTGTGTATCCCTCTCAGTTCTCTTTCCTTTTCCATGTATTAATTGTAACCTGGGATAAGCTATCTACAGCGTTCCCTTTTCTACAGTATTGGGTTTTTAGGAAAGTTTTAAGGGGTAAAGTGGCAGAAAGTGAGCATATCAATGAATGCATATTAATATTCACAGTACTTGTTAAAAGGGTTTGGTGAGTTTTAGAAATAAAAAATGTGATTCTGAAGATTATATAAGCATAATGTGAACGTAAATTTTTGAGGGTGGGATCAGCCCAGGCACCCTCAGCCCCATACCAGGTTTGTACAGTGCACATTCAAACTGTTATGATGTTGCTTGCATTGCTTTGATCTTTCAGCATGTATATTCAGACTTCTATCAGAACAATTTAACAAAACGGACACATCTATTACCCCATTTCCTAATGCTTGGTCAATGAAAAGTCCCCAGAGATCAGTAATGCAGGTTTTGTAGCCATCCTTTTGCCGCTGCTTCAGAATGTCACAGTATTCTTTTAAGTGGTCTGATGTAAAACAATCCAGCTTGCATTTGGACATGTTTTTGCGAGCATCTGCAATTGGTCCTAAAAGATCCTTCTGTGACCAATCAGGTTCTTCATACAGATTTGAAAGTGTCCTACAAAAAAGATGCAGCTTGATAATGAGATTTACAATTCCCTAAATTATATTAAGGGTTGTTAACATAATTTAATATTATTTAATATTTAAACACCTAACCATCATGCTAATTTAAACACTGTTAAAAAAGAAGAGCAAGAAGAATTGTGATGAAGAACAAGAAGAACTGTGATGCAATTTTTTAGGATTTTCCTGCCAAAATACTTTTAGAAAATATTTAGAAAAAAATATTTAATAATAGTGAAAATAAACAGAGCCGACCACAATTAATTCAGCCTATCCAAGAAATTCAGACACAAATTTTTGCCAAGTCAGCCAAAAGAAATTTAAAAAAGTAATTTTCAATCATGTAAATGTTATCCTCTGTTTTTGAGCTATCATGGGAAATTATTGCCAATCTGCCAAAGATGGTTTTTTAAATATGACAAGACCACGAAGGCAGGAAAAGTGTGTTGGAATATAGTAAAGAGGTGAATCCCTAGGAGGGAGGGGATACATTCCAGAGGACTAAGAGGCAACTCAGTCCAAATCTTATGTGTGAGAGATGACCCCTCACAGAATACATGGCACATGCAAATTAAAGTGCTCACTTTGGCAAGATTTTATCTATAGGTATGAAAAAATAAAGAGCTTGGAGGAATCATCATGTGATGATTTTGTCCTGGATTGGACAAAAGGCGTTCAAATTTAAAACAAAATTAAGAACAGAACTCTCCAACCTAGTTATGCAATTTATATATTTACTGTATATTTGGATATTTCATCCTGGTATCATGTCCTTTCCTCCCAATCACACTTCCATCCAATCTGTTAAACAGAAGCCTTCCCAAGGCCAACTGGTGAATTTAATGGATGAGAACTGCCCCATATGTATGCTCATACAATTCCATTTTTTCTTGAATCAGAGCAGTTAATACCATCATTATTCTGTATACAGGAAGTAAACAGATTTTTGCTTTAATTTGATTGTATTTTTTTTTAATTACCAGGTTGGATACTTCATTTAAATATTACCATTGGATGGGAGTTAGGAAGCATGCCTTTTCTGTGGCAGTCCCTGGCCTATGTAATATATTTTAATCTATTTAGTTTTCTATTTTTAATGTAATTTTATGTATTGCTTTAACTTTTGATTGGAGGGGCAGATATAGGAATATAAATGGGCAGATATAGGAATATAAATTCTAAATAAGAATGTTTTAAATAAATTCTAAATGTTTTAAATAAATTCTAAATTCTGCCCATCAGTTCCATTTTCTCATCAAATTACAGTGACATTTAAAAGACTATGCTTATTAGCAAGAGTACAATATGAACAGCCAAGATGAACGTATTTATTTTATTTATTTATTATATTTATTTGCAATCCATCTCACCATAAGGCAACTCTTCTTCTTCTCAGAGTATGTGACAAGAATGTGTGTGTGTGTGTGTGTGTGTGTGTGTATCATTCTTACCAAGCAGAGCCAGAAGATCCAGAAATGTATGTGAGGCAGTCTAAGAGATTCAGTTTCTGAAGACCAAGTAAATGTCCATGTAAAGCTGTAAATGCTCGAGCTCCACCTCCTGTGGCCATGATAGCCACCACAGGTACCTGTTCAACAAATAAAGCCCAAAGAAGTGACAATTTTCATTTTACCTTTCGATGGCCGATTTGTCTGAGTGCCAGGCTTCCAGGCTTAGTCTAGGACAGGGGTAGGCAACCTTGGCTCTTTTATGACTCGTGGACTTCAACTCCCAGAATTCCATGCTGGCTCAGGAATTCTGGGAGTTGAAGTCCACGAATCATAAAAGAGCCAAGGTTGCCTACCCCTGGTGTAGGATACTCACAGTTTCCTAGCTGAAACTATGGTTAAGTCTGCCCATATGTTGCAACAATGTTACCCTAGATATACTGTGAATTATGAATTAGGAATGAATTCATTTATCAATCTTCTCCGTCCTATTTCCAAATCTGCATAACTCTCGCATCTATACTTGGGTTTGCCAGAGGTCTAGATAATTAATCGAAAACAAAATCTTAATTTTTCCATACTGAATTGCAGTGGTTATGCTTTACATACCTCATGATCTTGCAAATCATTGTCCATGCAAAGAACCCTTTTCAGGGCAGCTGCTACAATTTTCTTCCTTTTCTGTAGAAATACTTGTTCAGCTGGACACAGTTCATAGTCCAAACGTACATCAAGTTCTTTTTGCCTTGCGTATGGTCCATGATGAAAAAAATAAAATATCACTGTTATGATTAATTTAGGAAGACACTATAATAATAACCATTAATACGGAAAAGAATCTCAAGCAAAATCACATTTCCATCCTAACCCAGCCATAGGACTGAAACACCTCAGATGATAGTGGAGGCAGCAGAGATTATTGCATCATGCACAAAAATCATTTCAAGATCAAAAAATCAGGTTAGGGACAGATCATTATGGAGAAAATCTAGCTAAGATCCAGCTTGATGACCCATTGTCAATCAATAAATTAAAGTATTTTCTCTTACCACTCTTTTGTCTTTACACGTAAGCCAACTGATTTGTCCTAGAGATAAAACTATTGTTAATAATTTATTAAATTAAATATCATTTAATTGAAAGTTAAATATTATTTATTTGAAAGAGAATTTTTGAAATCGCTGTCTGAAATTTTTATGAAAAAAAAATCAGCAATTTCTATATAATCACCTACATATTCACTTGCTCCCTCCTTCATACGTGCACAACCATATTTTAAATTCCCAAAAACAGGAATGGATATTTATGTAACATTTTCCAACACAATGAACTTCATGGAAAAGAGTTGATCCATACAACTACAGCACAATCATCACACTCCTTCTATATATTAAAGAAAGACATATCAGAAATCACCATTGCAATGCTACAAGTTCCTGGCATCACTATAGCCCACAAAGCAACAAAATCTCTTCAAAGCAATCTTAGCAAACTTGAAAATCAAATAGCAAACTCAAAATGATTTACAAAATATAATGGTTTTGTCAAGTTTCTAAGCACGGTTTTGCTGGTGCGACAAATATTGATTGCGTGAGAGGTGGCAAGCACGTACACGTGTGCTCCATTTGTGAGAGCAACAGGTGCACGTGTCCACCACTCACCCAAATGGAGCTGCATGCACATGCATGCTTGCCAGCCACTCACATAGAACCATTCCCTCTCCTCCCCTCCCCGCTGGCCCACAAAGCCGGAAAATTTGGGGAATTCTACTTTAATGCACATCTACTGACTAACACTCAAATAAAGAGGCATCAGCTGTTAATCAACACCAAAAGCACCAGACAACCACATGCCAAACAGAGATGAAACAATACTACTTATTGACACATGACCTTTCCCAACCTAGATATTCCAGTGATTTACAGCCACTATTCAGCTAGTTATATGATTCTGCAACAAGCCACAATGTTGAAAAAATGACAATATGCAAGCTATGACTTTGTGAAGCCAATCCCACCCTTCTCTATTTACTTTCCATCTTATATTATATAAATAAAAATGTAAATGTTCGTTTGTTCAAAATCTTAAATCTCCAAAAGTTCTTCACCGATTGCTTTGAAATTTTGACACAACATTGCATTCGAATACGTGCGTGTTTCTATATACCTATATTATATAGATGTCATACCTGTGACAGGTAAAAACATGCTTTTTTTGAAAAACAGCGCCATCTGTTGGACGTAAAAGCAACACACGCTTTTACCAGACTGAGCCACAGCAATGTGTGGCCAGGTACAGCTAGTCTTACATAAGTATGCAAGTTGTGAGGTTTGCATTGTGATATCATAATGCAGGTTTTGTTACTCCCCCTGACTAGTTAATGGAGCCAGTTCTACTGATTGAATCTACAGTACACACTTGCAATGTGTAAATATTAGATTAGCATAACTGAAAGATCTACTGTAAGAATCCAAATGAGTTGCATCAATCCTGCTTTAGCGACGAACACCTGAATCTGTAGGATCAAGGTACAATGGAATTATTGAAAAGTCTGTTTACATAAAATAATAAAGACTTTCAGTGCATCCCATGCACATGATAAAAAGAGGATTGGGCATGAAGTGCTGAGCTCTAGTAGAATTCAGTTTTAACTAGCATGACCAGGAAGGACACTCCCATAAATCAGGCAAGTCAAGCAATTATTCCTTCTCTAATTAAGATTTTTGTTTACCCAACTCTGGAAAGTTTTAGAGTTTTGTGACCCACTGAATTTATTCTAAAGTTCATAATAGACCTACATGACAGGTAAATTACACATGGCAGACAAATTAAACATTCCGTATATTCAACATATTGTGCAAGACTCCCCATGATGTGCATTCTCTAGTTCAGTGATGGCGAACCTTTTAGAGACTGAGTGCCCCAAAACCTCCCCCGCTCCACCCCCTGCTCCGCCCCACCCCACCTGCCCGCAGGGCCACTCAGTGCCTCCAGGGCCCGCTGCAGATCGCCCAGCAGCGCCGTGGCAGCCATGCCCTCTGCCCGCGCCCGGCAGCATCAACTGTGCGCGATGGGGCATGAGGGCAGAGTCTTGTCTATGCTGCCTGGCTGCCATGTCCTTGACTGCACTGCTCTGCATGGGCCATGCTCGGGGGAAACCCTTCTCCAGGAGGGCTGCTGGTGAGGAGGGTATCACGGGGGGAGGCAAGGCTGGGGCAACGGCACGTGTGCCCACAGAGAGGGCTCCGAGTGCCACCTCTGGCAGCCGTGCCATAGGTTCGCCACCACTGCTCTAGTTCCTTAGAAGACCTACATGAAGCAACACCAGAGGCGATCGCCTGGATAGCTAAATTGGACATCCAGTTATGAGGCCTCTGCCATAGCCCCGTAAAAAATTTTTGAACAATTACATGGATTGTGTGTATATGTTTACTTCTCTTTGTCCTGCTCTCATCATATGCTAAATGATAATAACAGACAAATCACAAAAATAATTTAAATTTTGTATTTCAAAATCTTCTGGAAGTTTAAAGAACAAATGCCACAAGAAATAATCTTTATTTTCGGTTTCTTCTTCTATTTCTCCAATAAACAAATGAAGAAGCTTTTAAATGGAACCAAATGACATGATTTCTATGTGATCATCCCACATAATTTCTTCATGTTGGGTGACACTGGGGACATCTTCCTACATGTTTGAAATTTTTGATATGTTAGATTTTATGCAAGTGCCAAAGTACAGGTAGTCCTCGACTTATAACCATACTGGAACCTGCCCATTATTGTTGTAAGTCTGACAGTCATAAAATGGGTCACCTATGTGACTGACCCAATTTTACAATCTTTTCTTGCAGCAGTCATTAAGAGAACCCATTGTTCACTGTGTGTTGCTTTTGCAAAAACTTTGCTTTTGCAAAGATCAGTTTTTGGTTTTTAAAAAAAAGTAAATTGTCATTAAATGATTGTGGGAGAATGCAAAGGCTCTAAATGTGTGCCTGTTGCTCATTGTCTGCAATGCAGTCACGCGACTGGGGGAGTGGTCCATTGTAACTTTGAATAGTCACTAACCGATTGGTTGTAAATACCTGTGTAGCAATTTTATCTTGCCTCTTTGTAATATTTCTTCTACATGTCTGCATAACAACATCTTCCTTACTTTACTTGAGGTATCTTGAGGAATCGGAAGTCACAACTGAGCACATACCTTCAGAGTCAAACATTTCTTAGTATCTCTAAAATATCTTTCTCTAAGAACTTGGAGACCTTTTGACAGTTCCCACAAATTGGCCAATGTGTGTGTGGGGGGAGGTGTGCCCTCCTCAGATATTGTTGAACTATTTCACACATCTCTTTTCATTGGCCAGAATGGCTGGGGTAATTGGAATTCACAAGATGTAAAGTTCCATTGTTAAAGTTAAGACTATTCCTCTACATTTGTTACCTTAAAATTTAATTTATATGTTTAATTAGCAATAACATATTGAGCATATTAAACATATTAAACATATTTTTGCAAAATAAAATTAAGTTTTTAATCTTTTAAAAGATTTTATAGATTTTCCATATTCCATCATGAAACAGTATTTACCTTGGCTATAATGACTTCTTTTTCCATAGACATTGAATCCAGAGGTAAAGCAAGACAAGCAGTTTTATCTGTTTTTGTACCTGGAAAACACTAAGAGATAGAACAGCTTAATACAAAACAGCCTTAACTGTTGCAAACCTGCAACCTTGAACTCAGTGGAATTTTCTCCTAGGTAGATATGTATAGGATTGTAGTGTGAATTTGTTGTATTAACACATAGCAACAGCTATTAAAACAAGGGCATCTTCAAATTATTGCAGAACATATTTCCATTGGCTATAATGTTGATTAAAAAAAACTGGATTTTTTTTAAAATCAGGAACTATGCTATGTTGATTGATGAAGAATAGGTGTCTAAAGGTTGAATCATGGCAACTAGACTAATTTTTGTTTTTTGCTAGTCTGAGATGTTTTGCTGCTCATCCAAACAGTTTCATCAGTCAGAGCAAGCTAAGTTAGGCAGAGAGTTGTTGGAATGTACCAACTCTTGCCACATTAATGTCAGGGCTTTCCTTCCCAAAATGCATTGCAATATGTTGATGAAGACTCTCAATCATCCAGGCAAAGATGTCAAAAAGTTGATTTATGGCAACTGGACAATTATTTTTTTTTGCTAGTCTGAGATGTTTCATTGCTCATATGAAGCTGCTTGGATGAGCAGCACAACGCTTCAGACTAGCAAAAAACAAAAATTAGTCCAGTTGTCATCATTCAACCTTTAGACACATTTGCGTGGGTGATTGAAAGTCTTCATAGACATATTGAAACGCATTTTGGTGAGGAAACCCCTGAAGTTGGTGTGGCAAGAGTTGGTACATTCCAACAAATCTTTGCCTAACTGACTTGCTCTGACTGATGAAGCTGCTTGGACAACCAGTAAAATGTCTCAGACTAGCAAAAAGAAAAAAAGAAAAAAAGCTCAGTTGCCATGATTCAATCTTTAGGTACTGTATATTAGGGATTTTCGACTGTAAATCCAGAATCCAGTATATTGCATTCATTGGAAGATAAAGAAGCCTATGTGCTTTTAGAATTTCTCTGTTTTTATGAATGGGGGGCGGAGTTGTATGTCACCCAGAGAGTGTTGGAGTTGGACAGCTATAGTAAATTTAATCAATTAATTAATTAGCAATCTTCTATTGGTTCGCAAGGCTCTGTTGTTAGAGATAGCTGTCTAACATATTTATGAGGTGCTGGATCAAAACCATGTTCTATATGAATAATTAACAATAATTAACAACAAAAGAAACATTTTGGAAACATTCACAATAAAAGCAGGTGATGCTCACTGCTGCTATTTCTTTGTTGACAGCTCCCACTTCCTACTACTAACTGAAAAAAGTGCAAGTGAGTTTTACCTCTGTTAGCATTCACCTGATCCCCCATATTCTAAAGAGCCGAATTTCATTTGCAATTTCACTTCCCAAAGTCTTCTCACCCAATCTGGCTGCACATTTACATTGAAAGACACATGTATACACAGACAAACACCAAAACACAAGGTTAACCATCACATTAAACTGCAATATGTGGGCATAGCTTATTGGGTACAACCAAACTAGTTAGAATTAATTAACACTGTATGATTCACTCCCAACTAAAGTCAAGTCAATTGAATAGATTTAGCATCATCAGCAAATTAAACCATTACTCAGAATAAGAACAATCCTTGTTCACAATAGGGTTGAAAGCCCAAGGAAGTTGCAATACCTTTGTTGATCTTAGAAAATACATTATTATTTGATTAGGTTTAACCAAGGAGAAAATAGGTTTTCTACTCATATCTTCCATATATATGGAAATAATGTATCATGAGACAGATCACAAGTGTGTCCATCAGTCTGATAATAGGGGTTAACTAGCTCCAGTGATGGCTATAGGTGACCTTAGAAATCATTAGGGGGGGTCAGTATTTTTCTCCAAAATAAATGTATGCTATAGGACCGTGGTGGCGAATCTATGGCACGCGTGCCACAGGTAGCACGCAGAGCCCTCTCTGTGGGCACGTGCATCATTGCCCCAGTCCTAGGCCTTCAGCTGGGTTTTATAAAACCTTTTCACTTTAGGCCTCCACCGCCACGTGCAAAAAAAAAAAAAAGGTTCAATCAATCAATTTCAACTTCTCACAGGAAAAAAAATCTTGCAAAGTTGGAATTGATTGATTGAACTTTTTAGTCCTGCCCAGTCTGCCATTATCACCAAAGCCATGCCCACCCAAAGGGCCATGCCCACCCAATTGGCCACACCCACCCAAGGGGCCACGGCTACTTGGCACCCTACAATACATAAGTGGGTTTTGGGTTGCAGTTTGGGCACTCGGTCTCTAAAAGGTTCACCATCACTGCCATAAGACAAGTAATTGAAATATGTTTGCCTTGCTTTTTGAATTAAAATGTGTCTTTAAAACATACATAGATATTCTTTAGTAATTCAATTTTCAGGGCAGATCCTTTACACTTGATGCATTGAAATTCAAGAGGAACAGAAGAAGTCAACGGAACTTTCTGAGATTCTTCGTAGGATCCTTGCAGAATAAATAAAGCAATTTCATCTGTGGAGAGGGAAAGGTGCAATTACACAGGGAACTGACTCAAGAATGAAGTCAAACTTAACTTGCATCCCATGAAAAATAAAACAAACAGATAATTGCTAAAATAAAATGTTACAATTCTCTAAAGAGCATTCCACCATTACATATCTACTAGTATATAATTTGGCTCAAAATGTTTGTTATGAAACAGTAAATATAATGTACATTCCAAGTAGCTAAGTAGGGGTATATATTTCTCTCGGTGTGTTTTTAAAAGCATGTATTAAAGAAAATGGTGTGCCTATATCTTCCTTCCTCCCTCCCCTCCCCTTTTCTTTGCTCTCCTCTCCTCCTTTTTCCTTCCCTTTCCTTCCCAACAGGCAATTAAGGTGGGGGAGGGAATGAGGAATTGCAAGACTCAGGGAACATTGAAAATGAAGATCACAAGACCACAGCAGAAGTCCAGCAGTGCAGCAGCAACAGCAGCCAGTTGGACTGAAGCAGCCATAATTTCCCCAAATTTCATTCTCTCCGGAGTCATGGAGCCTGGATTTTGGACACATTCTGTAAGTTAGCCCATTTGAGGAAGCTTGATTCGAAAATATTTGCTCTGTGATGCATCATTTCATCCAGTTAAAAGTCATGTCAACTAGCGTTTTTGTAGTATTTAGGTAAGTGCCATAATTTTATAGTCATCTCTGAGACTGGGAACAAAGAATATTATTCTCCCTTTTTACAAAATACTTTGCCTCCATTTCTAGTTAGTGTTCTTCTGAATGATGTTTCAATGGGCATTCAAGGCAGAAGTCTTTCTGTAGGGAATCTGAGATTTAAATAATAGAGGAATCCTCTTTTGTCAGGTTTTGCTTAGTTACGCATATGGCCTTGAAGCGATCTGGAGTCAATGATCTATACATATTGGAATTAACTAACTACATTTGTATTGCACATTTTTTTACTCTGTGATCAACATACATTTATCTGATTCATGTGCTTCAGCTGGCAGTTAAAACAATATACACAAGCTTTTAAATTAAAAATAGATATACAACACAATACATTTCCAAGTTTTACCTTTTGAAACACAATTCGTATTATTCACTTCTATCTCCAAGCAGGAAATTTCACGGGACTGTCAAAAGGGGAAGAAAATCTTAATGGTCAAAGCAAGATAGCTTTGAAAGAAATAGAACATCACTAGGAATGTTTTACAACATGAGAATTAGCCAAGAATATCTAAATTCCTAAATTAATAGCCAAATTAGAATTGTGTGTCTATTTTAAATACATGAAGTTAAACACAATTTTTCATGACTAGATGACCTCCAAGGTCCCTTCCAACTTTATTATTATTATTTACATTATTGACAGCCCTAAAATATGGGAGGCATCTATGATTGGTTCTGAAATTGATTCAAGTTGGAACCAAAATGGAAAAGCTTAAGAAAACTTTAAATAAATATTGCAGATCAGCTTTAATCTCCGCATCCTTTGGTTGGGAGCAGATGTAATTGCCTCCTTGGAGATGCTCTGATTCTGCTAAACGTTTCTGAACAAAAGTCCCTTAAATTGCCTGAGAGGCCTATTTATTTATTTGTTTGCTTGATATTTATTTGTTCATTTATTTTTTTTAAATGCACAAATCCACTCAGTATATAATCATCTTTGGGTAGCTTCCAAAATGGTCTAAATGATTCACTCTACTACACCATTTGTGTATGTTTTTGTGCGTGTTTGTGGATACATTTAGTTCGTACTATCATCATACACTCCCCTCATGCCTTTGCCTCCCAATATATTTAGGATGCCTCTTTCAGACCTCATGCCTGCTTATCTGAGAGGAAACTCAATTAAATATGATGGGCTTTGCTTCATAGCATTTATGCTAGGCTAACCAATTTATGCCCCAGTACGGTAGGTAATACTGGCTTGTTCTGAAGCCTCTGAGGCTGCTGGAAATTATAATTAAAGGCATAGTTCCTGTGTGATTTTCTTATTCATACCACAAAAGCAAAGAATCTCTGTGTATGGCTATAGAGGCTCTTCTATGTCTCATTTCATTATGGTGAAACTTTATATTATCCACCTCAACTAATTGCACTCACCCATTCTATTCACACACCCACAAGATAAAATCAAATTTAGGATTGCAGAGTTAAAATAGCCATATGCCCACCACAACATGAATTTTTAAAAAGAGATAAAAAGCAGAATGGAAATTACCACTAATACACCATTGGTAACAATATTCTCGGGAGGAACTGAGCTGAAAAAAAATACATATATCATAATAGATTTTGGTTATTTAAATCTGACTTTTATTTAATTTGGGGTGGCATGAATTAATGGCATCACCCTCTGTATTAACACCCAAGACTAAGATGAAACTAAACATCATTTTGACTATTTTCATTTTGAAATAATAAGATTGATTATGTGCCATCAAATCATTTTTGCCATTTGAAGGTCACCTGGGTTTTTTGTAATCCCAATCGGGTAGTTTCAGAATAGACATTTAAAAGAATCCTACTACTTGATCTACTGTATATGATGACAGAATCATAGATTCAGGTCCATCATTTGAGATCAGTGAATACTGCAAGAATAAAGGAAGGCTGAAGAGAGGTGGAAGGTATAAATCCCAATATGCCCACATATTCCATGTCAGGATATCAAACAGATGCATGCAAAATCAGACAAGCTCTATCCAATACCCCATGCCACCTTGTCCATAGTTTCCATAGCAGGCAGGGAAGCATTTTTTTTTATGTTACAATTTCTTAAAAGTCTAGGAGGTACTTACATATTTTCCAGACAAAATTCTACTTCCAGATTTTCTTGAATCTATGAAAAAATAATGCATTATTTCATTATAATATATATGGAGTTATCTCCAGAAAATGCACAAATTCCTTTAATATGCAACAATATATTAACTTGATGTAATATGATATATTTTCTTTTACTACTACCTTACTCCAGATTTAAATATTAATGGTATCATGTTAATGGTTTGTGTCTTCATTTCATTATGTGGGTATGTACCCATTTTAGCAAGAGGTCCTGTCTGATTCCTGCTATCACATCTCTGATAATTAAACTTAAATGTGGGATTTCATCAAGCTCATAAGCTAATAATACCTCTAAGGATGTTTAAGTTCAGCCAGTCCTCATCTCTTACTCGCTTTTGGAATCACTTTTTTATTGTTTCTAAAATATTGAGAACCCTCAGAATGGCAAGTTTCACAGTATTCACTGGGTAAATTTCCTTCAATCTATAGTGAAATGATTTCTGCATATGAATGTCAAGACTCAGGAAAAAAATAATTTTGAAGTGAATAGCAAAGGAGCAATTAGAGCACTGATTTTGGAAAGTTATAAACTGACTAAGAATCCAGATAGGTGTGAAATAAAATTACATGAATCTTTCATGTGGGAAATTGCTGGGGTTGTTTTAACTCTAAAAATAAGGTGGGAAACATAATAAGCTGGGAGGTTGATGTTTGGTCACTAGAGGGAATTAAAAGGAACTAAAGATTGCATTCAAAGGAGAAAGACTTAAATTACTGGATAAGAATAGAACAAAATGTTTTAACACTGGATTTATTTAAGGATATTTGGAAACAATGGATTCAGAAATTAATTTAAAAAAATATCTTTTTATTTTTAAATTAAATAAATTATAAACAGCATGTAAATATGTTGTGGAAGAGGAACAAGTTCTACTGGATAAGACTGAAACTAATTTAAATGTGGACTTGGAAATGACAAGTTACAAGAATTATATAGCATTATATAGAAGGGGATGAAAAACTGGATGTACAGATAAAACTGGCTGAGGCTTCAACAATTAAAGAGGACATACTGTACATATAATAAACCAGGAAAGTGTTGTAATCTTCCTATACTGGATGAAAGAGCTTGTTAAAACTTTGAAGGATTCTGTAACAAGAGGCAAAAGAAAAATGAAAAGAAATCAAGGTCTAAGATAGAAATCTGCTAAAGTTTTCAAGTTTTTCTGACAAAAGACAAAGAAAAAATTGAAAAGAAACCAATTTCTATTTGAGGGTACTAAAAGCTAAAACTTAGGGAATAAGGGAGAAGGAATATGAAGTAACAGAACAACAGTTCCGGCTCAAGTAGGAACCACTGTACCATTTCAGACAAATGGATGTCCAATTTCTTTTTGAAAGTCTCCAGTGTTGGAACAGCCACAACTTCTGGATACAGGTCATTTCTCTGATTAATTGTTGGTTTATTTATTCAAGGTTAAAATAGATATATTATTGTCTTTGACAATGAATGAACTTTTGCTAACTTGGACTGAATGAAGAGCTTTTAATTTCCTGTTTTCAGATAAGAATATGGGAATATTCTTGATAACAGGACATTTGATAACGGTATATAAGTCCCCCCCCCTTTTTACTTGCCTTTTAACCCTGACGATGTCATATGTATTTTGACGAAAGCTAGGTTGATTAATTAAACTCTATTTAAGTATTCTCTTGGTGATCATTATTTTAACGAATATATATATATGTGTGTGTGTGTGTGTATATGTATGTATGTATGTATGTGTATATGCCAAACAAATAAAATAAAACGAACACCAGGGTAAAATAATCAAACTCTAGGAGTTTAATGTTACAGTACCAAACGCCAAGCTTTCGTCTTGGTACTGTAACATTAAACTCCTAGAGTTTGATTATTTTACCCTGGTGTTCGTTTTATTTTATTTGTTTGGCATGGATGCACCCAGGGATCATATATTCAGTTTAATTACCAATAGGTATGTGTATATGTATATGTATATGTGTGTGTGTGTGTGTGTGTGTGTTTGATAACATTAAAAATGTGAATCCTGGGTATGTGCATGTTAGCAAAACCAAAAGGAAAATCGAACACCAGGATAGAAGTATAAGCAAGACTGTTTAATATGAACAAGCCTGTTTGTTACAAAGTCACTTAGCTTTCATCGGCCAAACTGCCGGCATCGTCAGAGTGAGATCTCCCGGATCTCTTTTTACTTTCACTCTGACGATGTCGGCAGTTTGGCCAATGAAAGCTAAGTGACTTTGTAACAAACAGGCTTGTTTATATTAAACAGTCTTGCTTATACTTCTATCCTGGAGTTCGATTTTTCCTTTTGGTTTTGCTAATATATACATATATATACATAATAAGGATATGAGCTATGGGATGAAGAAAGTCTTTTTTGTTTTTAAAGAGAAGTTGATGAGTTGTTTAAAAAATGTGTTTATGTTGTGATGAGGGAGAAATCACTTCCTTTCCCCCTTATTATATGTGTTTTTCCTCTTGCAATATTGTATATAAAATACATATTGTAGTTATTATCTATAAAATCTGTAATCTTTAATAAAATTATTATATTAAAAAAAGGATGTCTGTAACATAATCAGCAGGTATGTCCTCCCTTCACCTGAATCCAGTACAAGCACAACTGCAATCAACTCACTGATGTTTGAATGTCATTTCCAATTCATTTAAACCAGGCATGTCAAACGCGCAATGTCACATGATGTCGCGCGATGTATCGGGACTTTTTCCCCATTGCTGGCAATGGGGTGGGTGCGGTTTCGGTGGCAGTTTGACATGCCTGATTTAAACCAAAGCTCCTCAAAGTCACCTCTTGCAAATAAAATAACAATGATGACATTTTACTTTCAAAGTATATTCTTGAAGGATGACTACATCTGAATGTCTGTTTTAGACATGTGAATTCATTAAACATTAAAAAAAAATCCTACTACAAAAAATATTTTAGTAGTAAAGAATTTTGAAATTTTAACTATGACACATATGAACACCAATGAGGTTCCTAGAATAGCCATCCTGCCCTTCCTTGCCTGTTGTGTTTGATGCTGAAAATTCCTGTTAAATCTATTATCATCTCTTCCCATTCCTCCACCAGTAAATATCAGCAATTTTATTGCTTGTTATTCCTTTGACTAGCAGTTCTGACCCCGTACTTTTGGATCCAATGGAAATGTAAGGCAAATTGTTTCTCCAAGCTGAAGTTTAGCAACATCAAAGAGAACAGTGAAGGGTTGGTCATCCAAAAGGCAGCGGTTTTCATCATGAACCATCAGCTCCAAAATATTCTGAGAAGAGAAGGAAACTTAAATCATCAGGTTTTGAATCTAGATTACAAAACCAAAAAGATAATAATATTCTCTTCTCTTCACACAAAAGACTCCTCCTTTGCAAGATGGGGAATGCTGCAATGGTCGTAAATGTGAAAAATAGTCATAAGTCAATGTTTTCAGTGCCATTATAACTTTGAACAGTTACTAAATAAATAGTTGTAAGTCAACGACCATCTGTATTATTAGCCCAACCATTTCAAACTGGTATTTGTTGCTAAGGGATGTCATTATAATGTCTTTCTTAAGTCAGTTTTACAAGAATTGATTACTTGTTATGCAAAGTTTTTATAAACTCTACAGCTACCACAACTTTTCTACCTGTTGTCATGAAAGACATTTCAACAGCTATGTAAATAAAGATTACTTTAACAAGCCAGGTAACTCTATTATTTAAAGAGAATTGTAAAATAATGATCTCCTCACTTGTAAACATTACAGTCCTGGAGACAAACCTTGTTCCACCATTATGCCACTGCCCTTGAAGAGCTGGCTCTTTCAACAAGCTCTGGGACTCAGTGATTTGTGACTCCACTTCCAATGTTGACCAATGCTTATAGGTTATTTAATTATTATTTTACTTCCCTCTTGCAAATTCATAACACTTATTAACATAATTTTCCTGCTTTGTTGTTTTACATTTAGAGTTATTATGCTGATTGTTAATTGTATAAAAAAGTAACCAAAGTGACTAACCCAGCTGTAGATTAAAAATTATTTTGATTCACCTGTCAGATTGTTAACTTCTGCCTTATTCATCTTTGCCATTGTAAATGTTTTTACTTTATTTTGCCCTATATATAAGGATATGCTAATCAATGAAAGGATCCCAAAATTAAGTTTCCCTTTTACTAATGCTACATACTATATCATAATCCAGTTGCTATACCACTATGGTTTAATTCTGTTATTAATAACTGCAATGCTGTATTTACCAAAAAAAAGTTGTTAAAATTATTACAACCATACAAAAAATATATTATGAATGTACGCTCAATAATTGATCCCCAGCCTGGCACTGAAATAGGAATCAAATAAATATGTTCAAACATATTTTGAATTAATGCCTCTTCACAGTTGAATATTTACAAAATAAGAATCTGAATGTGGTTCTGGAACTCAAAGAGAAATATAATGACTTTGCGTCTTACTTTGACATGATTCTGTATCCTGTAGCAGAAGGTTTCATTCCATACTGGATCTTTACAGTCCTTAATGGCCTTTGTCTGAGCCGTTTCAAATGAAGATGATGGCAGGAACAAGCTCACATAGCAGTCAGATTGGCTAACTGTTGGGTTTTGAGTTTGTTTGTTTTTTAAAAAGAGGGATTAATGCAGCATTCCTAGAACAGATGCTATCATCAAAGTTTATTTTAATCCCTGACAAGATTGTATACACATACATATAACCAGAAAGTATAAAGAAACCAAGAGTTTTCTTAACTAGATCTAATTTCTGAATTCACAATGATTGAATGGATGTTAAAGTTTAGGTCATAAAATAATAATAATAATAGCACTGACTGGCTTTCACTATGTCCACTCAATGGATGGAAACTGATGCATGGTCTCTAAGAATAGTTTTCTATTACAAGCACCAAAATATCATATGCAAGACGATACCAACATAGAAATGACATAAATAGAGCATAATTCACATCATTTCCTGCCTGAGCAGGGGGTTGGACTAGATGACCTCCAAGGTCCCTTCCAACTTTATTATTATTATTATTATTATTATTATTATTATTATTATTATTATTATTATTATTATTATTAATTATTATTATTATTTGTACTCCTCTGAAGATGGCCTTGTCTGTAATGGTTACATTAAATGCTTTTTTTTTAAAAAAAGGGGGGGGGGCTTTTCAGCAAGTTTCCTCTGCTACTTGTTTGTTGAATTAGACATATGAAGCATCATCTACGCATACACAACTTGCTACATTCAGAGAATTTACACAGTAAAACTAAATTGCACAATGACTACATGGGTCAGAAAAAATTTTGTTTGATGATAATTAAGTTTTTACAGTATAAACAAATCATTTGAATTTTCATAGGACATGTAAATAAGAGGACATTTTAAAACTTATTCTTCCCTTATCCTAAATTTTATCTTTCAGAGGCAATTAACAAAGGAAAGTTCCACAGTCTGGATTAACCTTTCAATCATTGTTAAACAGGAAAGCTCCCAATGCAAACATCTTTTGGAAATGTATCATGTCAAGCTGTTCCCCTTCTAATAAGTCTCTACAATCTATTTTGAAACCAACACTTTAAAGGAGAAAATGTAATTTATAAATAAAATAAGGAAAATTCAATTCTTTTAAAATTGCATATAACTTTGCAGAATAACAGCAATTTACTACATTGCATTATAGTATATTATTTAATGTGAATATCTATGTCAGAGCAAATTAGTAGTGGATGTCTAGTGTACCAGATGGAATCTGTAGAAATAGCAAAATACTCACATAAATCGGCTTTTTGTAAATTGGTTATTTGTATGATTTTCACAGACAGCAAACTGCAAGATGCCTTCTCCATCTGCAGAATAAAAGCAAACAGAAGTATTTACTGCCCTGTGTCCATTAACACATAGTCAACCACTGCAGCTTCCCAAGGGGCCTTTAGGCAGAAAGAGCTGGAGCTAAAGTCAGGTGAGACATTCTGCCTAGAACATCCAGGACATCAGGTCATTGCACCATGACTGAAGGGAAGGGAAGGGTGTATGGTGTTAGGGAAGCTGTACATGAGCTTCTTTTTCATCTGTTTGTGAGATCTGAATGAATACTTTAGGTGAAGCTCTATTTAGTGAAGAACATTTCTGCTTGCTGTTTCCTACGTCTAAAATTGCCAACCAGATATCACCTCCTAGAGCTTCATTGCCATATTGTAGGAGAAGAGCATGGAGTGTGGGGGGGGGGAGGTGAAGTTAAACATGTCATCAGCTTAGAGTCTTTATGTTGCCACAAATGATCCAAGTCCAGTTCCTCTCTTGAGTTCCATTGACATTTTTCTAGCTCCAATTTAGTGCTGACCATCAGTTGACTAGATTCTTGTATATAGGCTATGCAGCAGTTTAATGTATTGTCCTAATCCTTTGTACCTGCCATTAATCTAGTCATTCAAGAGGGGGGCTGGATTTGGATCATTTGTGACAACAAAAGGATTCTGACATGCTTAACTCTGCTCCCACAACTCTGCCTGCTCTTTTCTTACACATAACCCTTAAATAGGTTCATACAGCACTGATGCAAGCTAAATCACTCCTTAATTCAGCCTTTGGAGAACCTTGCTTACATTCATCCACCTTGTCAAATTACTACTGAGGTAGTCCTTGCTTACCAATCTTTTGTTCAGTGACCAGTCAAAGTTGCAATGGTGCTGAATAAATGGTATTTACAACCATTCCTCAAAAGTACAGCTGTTGCAAACAGCAGCTACCTCAAGAAAGGCCAGGACAGGCATGCCTTGTCAGCAACAAGAGGAGGAGAATAGTGAAAATCAGCTGAAGGCAACAGGGACAGAAAGATGGAGGAATGTAGGGTGGCAGAGGTGGCAGGGATAGAGGAGGGCAGGGGTGGCCAAGGGCAAGGTGGCCAGAAGAGCAAAAGTAGGGGGCAGATAGATGGGTGGACAAATTGAAGCAGAGGAGAGCGTGGAGGGCTGGGGAAATGTGAGGAATCTAACTCTCTGATGGAAGAATTGGTGTTGTTGTGCACCCTGATTTTTTTAAATTTTGTTTTATTATGTGGATCTTATTGATTTTAACTGTTATTGGATCTAATAGTATTTTTAAAAAAGAATATAGAACCCTTGAATTTTCTTCTAAATGTTGGCTTTTAAAATACCCATTTGGACAAGAATTGGGAAGAGAGAGAAATATATTGCAGCAGTTCTGATAAAAAAAAGGACAGGTGATTGTGAGAAAGGCCCATCTCTAAAGCAATACAGAATTTGGAGAGCTCCAAGAGGATATTTTTGAAATAATTATAAAATAACAAAATAACATGTTTGAAGAGAAAAAAATAACAAATCAATTTACACTATAAAAAAAAGATTATGGGACAAATAAGGAATTTTAAAAGGAACTGTGCTAGAAACACACTCCATTAAGGATAAGCATACTAAGTAAATGTAGAAGATAATGCTTCTCAATGGTTACAATATAATTAATATGACTGAACTTTCTGAAGATCTTTGTCTCTGTGCTTACTGAAATATTTCAAGTTTATCCAAAGCTACATGCCAAAGGCAAGATTAGACTTCACAGTCTCCCGCCTTTTAGACTGAGATTAATTAAATCATATATTACTTATAGCCATATATTTTGCAATAGATCTGGCTACTGTGCGCATCAGATTTACTGGGAATTATAATTTTACAACTATAAAAAACAAAGCTGAACACAAATGATGAACAAGTGTAATACCATCTCCTCTCCTTCTTACATATTGCAGAATTTCATTACTGTATTTCTAAATGTAGAACAAAAACAGGGAAAAAATTCTTCCAAATTTGATGCTCAGCTCTGGGTTTGAACATAAAATAAATTTAAAATAAGCATCTTACAATTGGCTGAAGACATACTAAGTCCAAGCATTTATTTCTTAATTAATGGCTAAAAGGAAACCAATAGGGCAAATGTGTATCAAAGGGGGAAGATGGCCAACGTGGACATGAAATCAAAATCTGCCCCTTGATACATGCATGCAATGTCAAACCATAAAAGGGGGCAGGGCTTCAGCCATGCTGTTGCAGCCATCATCTTGCCTGTTTTCACACACACAATGTCCCAATGCCACTATACAGTATAAGGCATTAATTAATTTGTCTGTGATCAAAAAGAATCCTCTGAAAATGTGGATTCTTTAAGTATAATTATTGATTTTCCCTCATCAATCGGGGAAATAGAACTTTCAGGCTCACAAGGGAAGAGCTTGTGTTATAATACTAACAGAATAATAGAATTGGGAAGGACCTTGGAGGTCTTCTAGTCCAACCCCCTCCTCAAGTAGGAGAACCTATACCCTATACCAGGGGTAGGCAATCTCGGCTCTTTTATGACTCATGGACTTCAACTCCCAGAATTCCCGAGTCAGCATAGCTGACTCGGGAATTCTGGGAGTTGAAGTCCATGAGTCATAAAAGAGCCGAGGTTGCCTACCCCTGCCCTATACCATTTCAGAGAAATGGTTGTCCAATCTATTATTTAAAAATCCCAGGGATGGAGCTCCTATAATTTCTGAAGGCAAGCTGTCCTATTGATTAATTATTGTAACTGTCAGGAAATTTCTCCTTCTTTCTAGGTTCATTCTTAATTAATTAAAATTATTACTTGATAGTTTAGAGCCCTTTCTGCTCTACATACCAAGTAATGTCAATGTGGAATTTCATCCTTGTTGGATTGTTCTAAAATTACTCACTGATGTTGGAATATGTGTACATAACCTGCCAAAGTTTTTAAACATTGGGGAGAAGTGTATTTATTTATTTATTTATTTATTATTATTTAAATTTATATACTGCCCTATCTCCCTTACGGGACTCAGGGCGGTGAACAGGCAATAATAAAAATCACAATAAATATTGAATAAAAAGCCTGCTCTAAAATACCCCATATAAAACCCCTAGCAAAGCCCAATCAAAAGTACGCCAGGCCGCCGCATGGAATAGATGGGTTGACAGAAGAAGTTGACAGAAGTTGGGATTTATGAAATCACTCAGTCTTCTTAAAGAAAATTAAGTTTGTTGTAAATAAAATTAAAGAATTTAAGAAAATTCTTATTAAATAAAATTAAGAAAATCAAGTTAATCGGGTCTGCATTTCTCTCTTGATTACAGGAAATAACACCCTACTATTCAATCAGTTTCAAATATGATGTGGCAGAAGGCATCATGGAGATCAGAATGTGGAATCTGCCTCTGTCAGAAAATGTGACCTCAAATATATTAATAAATTTGAAAAATATAGGCCTCCTTCTCCATTAGTGGCTTAGAACGAATATCCTGAGATCACTGCATGGTTGTTGCCAGTGCAGTTATTAGCCTGACCTGTATTTTTTGTTATAGCTTCCCTTTTCTTCTGCTCCACACCAGCTTTAAGCATAAGTGGGTTATTGTTTGTGCTGGAGCAAATATTATATTGATATTTTTTGCAATGTGTTTCAGTTCTGTTTAAATGACTGTACATTCTACTTTTGAGAATGAAATTATTCTTTTTTTGACAATTAGTTTGTGAGAAGTGCATGATGATACATGAATATTTGTTATTCAGACAATAAAATAGTTTTTTAATCTCAATGCAAAACATCAACTTAAGGAAAGTGCAATCAAGGTCTTTAGTTCTTGTAGCAACAGTCAAGGTTTCAAATTAGCAATTATAAATTATGAATACCTTTATGATGTTGTACCTAAATTATGCTCATAAGGCAGGATATCATTAATGCATACTGTACTTACAGATTATATCAGGGTGGCCCCTTTTATAATCTTTTTATGTTTTACCATCCCAATGAAGCGATGACCTAAAATCCACAAAACTAAAACATCAGCAAACAGGCACGACAAGAGAATTAAAAAGGAATTTCATAATCAAGACAGCCATGCTAATTGTTAGTGACTTTCTACTTAAGGAAAATGCAAGCAAGGTCTTTAGTTCTTGTAGCAACAGTCAACGTTTCAAATTAGGGGTTATAAATTATGGATACCTTTATGATGTTGTACCTAAATTATGCTCAGAAGGCAGGATAAACCAGTAATAAACTTCCTTCTCATATTAATGCATACTTATAGATTATATTAGGGTGGCCCATTTTACATGGCCCCTTTTATAATCTTTTTATCTTTGACCATCCCAATGAATTGACCTAAAATCCACAAAACTAAAACATAAAATTATTATCCCCCCAATAGGAGGATAATGCATAATTATATGACACATATCATCTAACTGTAGGAAGTGTAGAAATTATTATTAATGGCAAACATTTTTTATTAACAAGAAGCATTTTCTTGTTCAACTTCTTTGACTTTTCTTTTTTTTTAGTCCAGATTGGTATTGTTTAGACTGGACTTTTTTTTTTACCTGATTTTTTTTTTTAAGACTGAACTTTTTTTTTTAGTTCAGATATGGGTGTTGGTCCTCTTAGTGAAAGCTATTTTATTTTAGGGAGTTTCATCTCAACTGCTGCCAATCATTGGCTGCAGTTGTGGCCGTAATCTTGAGGCTTTGACAGGACAATCTGACAGAGTGTCAATAAAAGTCAGGTGGGGCTGCCACCACGCAGTGAAACCTTCTCCCTTTTGTGTCCATTGTTTGTGCAAGACCCGCAAAAGAGGGGTAGGACATCTGTCACATGGTTGAGTTTGTAACCCCATCCCTTTTCTGCAAACATCCTCAGTTTTGAAGCTTGTTTTCAGAGCTGCTTTAAATGGGACGTGATGAATATATACAGTATAGATTTGATCCTCCAAGGCTTTGAATAAAGAGGAGAAAATTTTTAAAACCTCAAGAGAAAATGGAAAACATTTAAATACTGAGAATTCTTCCTGTTAATAAGAAAAACGTCCCATTAATGACAACAATTCCTACACTTCCCACAGTCTGATATGTCTCTTATAATTTCTTCTGCTGGGAATAATAATTTTGAGTTTTATTTTGGAGAATAATGTGGATTTGAGATCATCAGATGATTGGGATGGTGAAGTTAGTTAGCCCACTATATAACTAAAGTAGATTTGGATTTAGATTTAGATTTTTTGGATTTGGATTTTTTTAGATTTAGATTTATAGATTTAGATTTTTAGATATTTTTTTTTAGAATTTTAGATGATTTAGATTTAGATTGCAATAAATGTAAAAGCAATAGTAGGTAGTACTGGTGGTGATTAAAACAAGCTGCAAATTGGAATTTGGAATGAAAGTTTGGGCCAAACAGGGATGTCACAAGTGACATTTTTATAGAGATAAAAATCTGCAAGTTGGCAGGCACAGCATTATGATCCAAGCCCCACCATTTTTATGCACATGGTCTTTACATCTCAAGCAAAGCAAAATCTTATTTAAGAGTGTTTGGACTTGTAAAATCATTGTTCCCTTTTGACTAGTTCCCTTCTTCCTGTTTTTAATCTCTTGATTTTTGTCTTTACTGGTTTGTCGTTGAGTTTTTTATGTATGAGTATACTTTGTATTCTGTGAGACAGCGAATAAAACTTTCACATAAAAAAACAGAATTATTTGAATAAGCAAACTCAGAGCCAAAAATCATAACAAAATGCTGCAGAATATGTTATATACTTAAATATATATTATATATTATTATTTAAATATATATTGCAGGCTATCAGTCAGAGGAAAATGCATGATATGCTAATAACAGATTTATCTAACATTGTAAAATATTCAAAAGCATCATTGGTAAAGGAGTTAATAGATAGAACAATAAGTGGAGGCATGTATATGTAAATTATTACAGTGCTTACAGATGACAACCTTTATACCAAATTACACAACTTGCAAATAAAATGTAGGTCCAAGATCTTCCCATCTAATCTGTCATAATGTAATCCTTCTGTCTAGTCAACTATCCCACAATATTCTTCACATTTACAATTTGCCTTGGATTTTTAAGCAAAAGCGATTCGGGAGGAGAAACTATCAAAGACATTTATTGCCTCCGAACATTCTCCTCACTTCTACATCATTGTTTACAATGTAGTTGTCAATTTTTCCCATTTCAAATTTATAGCTCTATGGGAAAAGACTGTGCTCCTTCCCTGCAAAATGCGTCCACAACTCAGTTATGGAAGCTGAACATAGCTTGACACGTTCTCTCTCTCTCCTACCCTCCCCAAACCCACTTTTAGTTTTCTTAAATATCTATTTCAATCATGCTAAGGAAGAAACAATTGGTACTTACTAAGGAAGAAACAATTGGTACTTACCTCATTAGCTTAGCCCACGTCCACTGCTGCCTTGAATGATTTCTAATATAGCAGCTGAGCTTCCACTTGTAACTCAATTTTTTTTCTGTGACATCACTTTCCTGAACCAGACAGAACAGGAAAGGGCTGTTGATTTGCATATTGTGCATCATCTCAAATCTTGTAAACTGTTGTTTTTAGTGATTTCTGTTCAACCATGCTTTAATAAGAGTGATAATGTTTTCAATAGAAGTTGTGTCAGGGGTAGCATTTTTATTTTATGGCCAGGAACACCAAGTGATCTGCTACTTGTTAAAAAATAACTAGATGAAATTAAAATGAGTTTCATTTCCCTTAGATTTAATTGCATTATTATTTGCATTTCAATCTAATTAAACAGCAAAGACTCCTGCTAAAATTCTCAATTTATCATTCAATGCAGGACAAAACACAGAAACCAAATTTCACCAATATCCTAATCCTAAACCTTTGGGGGAAGAGTCAGATTTTTATAAATATTTCAAAGGCTGACAGGATCAGGCTTACATACTTTAGTTTCTCCTTTGGCTTTGATCTGGTTTCACAGGCATCTATCATACTTCACAGGAACAGGCTTGGTGCAAAAGTACAGAATCTTAAATGCTGAAAACTCAAGCACTAATTAACTTCCACTTCTTATTCTGTATCAGTTTGGTGAAACTTTAGCTTGAAGTTAAAAGCATCCCCAAATTTCATTTGCTCAACCTCTGAAGTTTCCCCCAATCAGAAACCCATTGCACAAAACAGCAAACAGCAATGATAAATGTCTACTAAATTTTGACAGAAAAGGTACATTAAAACAAGAAATGAGTTTGTACGCCTGTTAGGAATGCCAATCTGCTCTCTCTCTCACATTCTGGGCTCACCTTCTCTGATGAATTCACTCTATCCCCATATTTCCTTATTTGGTGAATCTCAATGACAAAATAATTAAGAAAGAAAGCTGAGTTTTTGGCTACAAAAAGTTCGCCTTCATGATTTTGCTATGTATACTGTCTGCCAAGTAGTGCAAAATTAAATCAAAATACATATTATTTCTAGCAGAAAAAAAATTCTATTAGAAAAAAAAGACAACAGAATCAAATATTTTCTAAATTGTGAATATTGATTATGATGATGATAACCTTTATTGACATTTTTTACTGTGGGCACAACGGCACACATTAAAAATGAAATTTAGTTGCTTGCTCTCAAAGTGTACACATACATAACACACATTTAAACATACTATATACAACATTGTATAGACCTGCACCCTTACATATAAGTAACATATAAATATTAATCACTATCCATCTTGAATAATAACGGAAGGAGGAATCTGGATTTCTGCTTCTGATACCACGGAGCCTCCTCCCAGAAGATAACAAGGAAAACAGTTCATGAAGAGGATGTGTCGTGTTCCAGACAATCTTTTTTTTATATAAATATTTTATTGGTTTTTAACTATAACAATCTCCAGTGCCTGGTGTACAGCATGTTGTCTTGGTTTATATTTTAACAAGAAAAAAGGACAATAATAATTAATTAACAATCAATAATGATTAAATTTGATAATTCCATAATTAATATATTAATTAATGATATATTTCCTTGATCTTCCCTTCTCCCATTTGTATTCTTCTTCTTCAACCATAGCCAAAATATAATTCTTAATATTTACAATATATAAATGATTAGATATAGGCATTTTTTTATATTTATACAAATAATAATCTCTCTCTATAACATTTTTTTCAGCTTATATTATTCTCATAACCATTATGTCATTAGTTCAGCATGCATCCTATTTTTATAATTTTTGTTTACGCTTAATTTCCCTTATATTCAATCCAATTCTTATCAGTCATAATTTCTTCATATTAGTCATCTAACTGTCCAAATTTTCCCATTTAGGTACATCATCTCAATATTTTATGTCATGCATTATAAACATACTATACTTTTTATCTATCTTATGGTATCTAGATATAACATCCTTTTTAATCAGTTTATATTTCACTTATATTAATAAAAGTTACATTTTTACATTTCATATATTATAGAACATACTATGTTACTTAAATCTCTTATCCTTCTTGTTATAAGGCCCCTTTATGTTCAAAATTCTCTGTTCTTTTAGCCATATTCAAACAAATGTTTATTCACGTAATAATCCATCTGATAGGACGAGTCAAATCTCTTGTATCTGTCTCTGGTCTTCTTCTTTTGCCAAGTAATTTTCCAAGTTGATGTAATCCGCTTACCCAGCAGTTCCTGTATTTTTACAAATGTTGTTGGGAATGCAAAAGATGAAATAAGTAAGATGAATACTTTCTGTCTCCCAAACTTTGATGGTTCTCCTGATAATTCTATAGTCCATTCCATTTTTCTTGTTGTATCAGAACCTTATAGATTTTTCCCTGTTTGTGTTAAATTGTAATTCTTTTCCTTTGTTATTTCATCAATGTGATCATACTCTTCTAATTTGTAGTCTGTTGTCTGATTTATTTGTTCATTCGTTGTTATTTCCTGGGTGTTTTTTAATTGTAGCTTTAGATTGGAAATATGCTTATTTAAATCATCAAAGTTGTTTTGAATTTCCTCGTGGTTTGAATCTATTGTCATTTGTATTTGTCCTAACATTACATATATTTCCTCCTGGAAAGTATTTATCTTGCCTTGAAGTATTGCTTCTGGAGGTTCTTGATTTTCCAGGCTAAGTCCTTCGAGAGAAAATATGGAATGTGGCATCCTGTCATTTTTTGATACGTATGTGATATCCATGTTTCTCCCCCCTTCAAATAATCTTTCATCAATGCTTTAATTCAAAAGTCAATTTATCAGTCAGTCAAAATTACAGTTCAGTGTGTTAAGCCACTTTAAATCCTTCCTGTAGATTCTTCTCTAAAAGATTAGCCAAAAAGCCAAGGTTTTTCTTTTCCATAAACAGTTCTTAGATTTAAGCAACAGTCCAGGTGTGTGTTTTTTTCTTTCAGACACTTTTTAATCTTATAGCTGGTTCTTCCTTTGTTCCTAGCTGTCTTCAAGGTTATTTGCAATTCAAAGGAACAGCTTTTTCTTTGTTTCTAGACATTCTGCCAATTTCTGAGTCCTTATTGTTAGTGTTCTATTCTCTGATTCTCCACTAGATGTCAGCAGTTATTTCATTTTTCAGTCTTTTTTTTCAATCGAAAAGTTATTTTTGTTATATATTTTTATAATTCCATCAAAAATTCTTTAGGGTATAATCTTGCCAGTTTTTTAGTTCCTAGATTTGTCCAGACTGTAGTATTTTAAATTAAATTTTAATATATCTCTTTCCTCCTTTAATATTAATTTGCCACTTCCGTCTGTAAGGGAATAGGGATATAGTCCCCTCCCTTCACTTCTGGAGGTTTTCTTGCTTTGGGGATCTTTTCAAGGATTCAATTAGTAGATAGAAGAAAGAAGGTCAGTAGTCTCACCAATTCCAAGCATGCTGTTCACCGATGTTCAGGTTCATGCTCTGGGACTTCAGCTGCAAGTAGCTTGGGCTAGATGCTGATCTCACGCTAGCCTTTCTCCTGTCAGGTTCAGAGGGCTTCCCCCAGATCAAATGAAGTAATTACCATCACTTCGTGATCAACGGGGCACCCCTCCTTCACGGTCACCTCTTCGGGGTGACTTCGGACCCATCTAGGGTCCCCCTGGCAGGACAATACTAGCTGTGGGGAGTGGAGGTCTGCTCTCACACGGCCATGTGCTACAGATGCAAAACCAGAAGTCCTACAATATTATGGACCCTGCTCAAGCAACGCTTGTCCTGGATGGAAGGGAAGGAACTGCCAATAATCTTTTCAGCCATCCTCATCACTCTCTGCATCGCCTTCCTGTCTGAAGCAGTGGTGCTTCTAAACCAGACTGTGATGCTGAATGACAGGATGCTCTCGATCATCCCTCTGTTGAAAGTGGTAAGGGTAGGGGAAGGAAGTTGTGGGGCTGCATGGTAAAAGATATTGTAAAAGTAAAAACTGCAGTATAGCAGTTAAAAATGTCCAGGTGTTCTCAATCAGACCAGTCTGTCTGGAAAACTTCCTGTATATACTCCCTGGATTCTGCTGGCAAAGAGGGGAGGAGAGCCTGTGGCTTGGTGGTTGAATCACTGCCTAGTATGTAAACTGCCCAGGTNGTTTTTATTATATATATATATATATATATATATATATATATATATATATATATATATATATATATATGTTGAGAAAAGTAATCGAACACCAGGATAAATAAAAACAACTGTTTAATAAACTAACAACTGTTTGATAAACTTAGCTTTCATTGGCTAACTGCCAACATCATCAGAGTGGAATGCCGGAGGTTTGAAAGCCTGCTCATAAGACTGGCAGTTTGTGTGCTCTGCTTATAGAACGCATCACCAGTCTACCCACCCCAGTTGACCGTACTACTTCTAATAATCCCCAGCACGATTCGTACAGGAGTCAATGATGAGAGGCAGGGTGCCACACTCACAACAAGGGGTGGCCACAAGACAGGAGGCACTGGGGGATCATCCTATAGCAAAGTGTACCCAGATACGTCCAAAACGGGCAAAGAGAGCAACAATAAGAGAGGCAGTGATCCCTGAACTTACAAACATACAGACGGATGCAAGTCTATTAAAAGTAATACGGTCAACTGGGGCGGGTAGACCAGTGATGCATTCTATGAGCAGAGCACACAAACTGCCAGTCTTATGAGCAGGCTTTCAAACCTCCAGCATTTCACTCTGACGACATTGGCAGTTAGCCAACGAAAGCTAAGTTTATCAAACAGTTGTTAGTTTATTAAACAGTTGTTTTTATTTATCCCGGTGTTCAACTACTTTTCTCAACATGAATATACTCGGGATTCGCATAAACTTTGGGAATAAATATGATAAAGGGGTAAATATGATGTATTGTTGAAATATGAAAATTCATTTTGAAAGGTATTTGGCTCTACCAAACCTGGGGCTCATACTATATTTACATTATAAAATCTAAATCTATTTTTGAGCCCCTGGTTAGATAAAGCCAAAGCTCTTTAAATATTACAATTTTCATATTTTAGCAATATAGCTTGATAGCCCATTTATAATTTTAATTATTATATTTATTTCCAAAATTTTATTAACATATCCTACAATTTGAAACTAAAATACCAATTGAGATATTTTTATTTATTTATTTATTTAATTGAATTTTTACCCCGCCCTTCTCCTTGCGGACTCAGGGCGGCTGACAGCCTGATAAAAACAAATACAAACAATACCCCAATACTATCGTTAAAAAACATAATTAAAATGAAATATTTAGATTTGGCCTTTGTAATTTAAAATTGTTTTTAAAACCCCGCTAAAAATTTCCCCTTAGGCCAGTCCTTCTAGTTGAAATAGCCATGTCTTAAGGGCGCGGCGGAAGGAAGGGAGATCCGGGATCACCCGGATCTCTGGGGGTAGTTCGTTCCAGAGGGTGGGAGCTCCCACCGAGAAGGCCCTCCCCCTGGGGGTCGCCAGCCGGCACTGTCTGGCTGACGGCACCCTGAGGAGACCCACTCTGTGGGAGCGTACCGGCCGATGGGAGGTAATCTGAGGCAGAAGGTGGTCTCGGAGATATCCAGGTCCGATGCCATGGAGCGCTTTGAAGGTGATAATCAGCACCTTGAAGTGCACCCGGAAAGCCACCGGCAGCCAGTGCAGCTCGCGCAGTAACGGCGTTACATGGGAGCGACGAGTCCCTCCCAACACCGCCTGCGCGGCCGCATTCTGGACTAACTGAAGCCTCCGAGTGCTCCTCAAGGGAAGCCCCATGTAGAGAGCATTGCAGTAGTCCAGGCGGGAGGTGACGAGGGCATAGGTGACTGTGCGCAAGATATGTATGTGTATGTATATGTGTGAGTGTGTGTGTGTGTGTATGTACACACACATATATACACACACACACACCAGGGAATAGATGCAGGAAATGAGTAAGTTATCTATTTTTTAAAATCCTTATATTTTAAAAATGAGAAGATAAGGTCATATGTTTCTATACCGACTAGACATAATGACAGTTTCAGACCTGAATTAACTCCATATTGACATTAAATAGAAATGTATTCTTCTTTCTTCTCCTTTTTGTTATGTTTTCTTTATTTTAAATACTATAAGATATATTGGGTCTTTTTTTTTTTTAACTTTACTGGCTAAAATTGTGGAAACCTTTTGGGAAAAGTGTACAGTAGAAATGCCACCTTTGGTTAAGTTTCCACCAATTTTTCTTCTAATTTCTTTATAACTGTAGCCTTGTTCACTTAATAATACTATTTTACATTGCTTTCTGGGCAACCAGTCAACTCTTTGTACCATTACTTTAATTTTATTACATTTTACAAGCTCACTAAATGAAAGAACACAAAAAAACCCAACCAACTAGCGATCACATAACACACTGACAAATGTCCTCCTCTCAGCTTCAATACATGACATCAATAACTGAATCCTACTGTGATCTGATTAGCTCATTGCCAAAACAAGATGACACCTGATTGGCTCTCTAAACACTCATGCTCATTGGCTACAATCAGATGAAGGAAAGCTACCTGATATCAACCTAAGCAAGATGTGCTTCCTTTTTCTGGTTATTTGGCTATGACTTTTCATAGAATACAGTACAGATAATTGAACAAACTTTGTTGCATTTACATTCTTGATTTAATTATCTTTCCATTGATATATAATTTTATGGTACTATTCCCAAAAAAGTGGTGTTATTAGACATCAAACCTCAAAAATTCATTTTTACCAAAAGGTTTCCACAATTTTGGCCACTACTGTACATTTTGTCCAGTTCCCCCCCCCCCACAGACTAATTCCTTAACCCATTTAAAATGAAAACTTAGGGTCAGTGATTCATTATTTTTCAGTCTTACTGTTTTGTTTAGCTTTACAACTCAGTTAAGCCAAAGCTTTTGTTTTTGGAGTACAATTGTTTTATTCTTAATTACAGTACATGAAAAGATAACTTTACTGGGACAGACAATCTTTCTGACTTGAAAACATATCTTGTAAGGTGTCTGTTGGCTAACTTAAACAGGTATTTCTGAGGTGATTATATGACCATATGTGATTTTCCGTAAAAAGTAACTTATACAAGGCCTGATCAGTGCATTTTGTAAGTATATGAGATTTGATGATGCTAAACAGAAAAATACCTTGTAGATAAGAAAGTTAACATTTAGGATTTACTTCATCCTGCAATGTTCATCTTGCAAAATAAATAAGCTTTATGACATAGCCTCCAGATATACGAAAATATTCCAACTCGCTTTGTACATTTTGAATAATTTTCTGAATATGTATTGTCCATTTTAATCATTATCACTGGGATAATCTAACCTCATCAGAACAATTTGCATCAATTTTTTCTTAGTGTATCATTCACAGTGAATTTGATATCTGTTTTCCATTGTTGAATAATATCCTGTTTAGGTTCAGCATCCATTTGATCATGCCATTTTTAACACATTTAATCTCTGAATCATATTTCAGAAGCAACTTATATATAAGTCCTTGAAAATGTTCTATCTTGTTTTACAAATATTTCAAATTCAATTAACCTCTGAGCATATTGCCTCAATTTTCTAATCCCTTTGAGATTATACTACTCATTTGAAGCTAGTATCTTATTGAACAACCTGGCATGTCCCTCCCTGCCAAATAGCAGGAT